>NC_041393.1:771117414-771132936 GCF_002162155.2 Triticum dicoccoides | reverse complement strand
AGGGGAGGAGAGGAGGGAGGAGGAGGTAGCCAGAGAGGAGGAGGAGCTCGCCGGAGAGGAGGAGGAGGAGGTCGCCGGAGAGGAGGAGGGTAGTATGGTGGAGGAGAGAAGGGAAGATGGAGTGGAGGAGAGGAGGAGATGGAGTGGAGGAGAGGTGGAGTGGAGGAGACGAATGAAGAGGTAAGGAGGAGAGGACACGCCCAGCCATATATACGACATAGTAATGGCGCACCGTGGGCAGGTGCGCCATTACTATTTTTTTTTATTTTGAATATTGAAGGCGGGAAGATACTAATGGCGCACCATGGGCAGGTGCGCCATTAGTAAGTTTGAATTTTTTTGAATTTTTTTGCCTCTCCAGATCTTAAAACCCCGTATCTTTTTTTGTTAGGTTTTTGACGATTTTGAAAATGTTTAACGGGGTTTTCCCCGTTAAATTCGGATGTAACTTTTCGAGTAGATGATTTTTCATATGAAAAACTTTTTCATCCGAGTTCGTATGCAAAAGTTATGCCCATTTTTACAAAATCTCGAGAGATTTTGCAAAAAAGCTGAAAATTCATGTTTGTAAATTTTGCTAACTAGACCACATATCACATGGGAATCTTCTTTTATTTTATTTTATTTGAAACTGAAAAGGCGGTCCACGGGGGAGGGGGGGTGCATTCGGGGGAATGTTTGGGCCAAATTACTAATGGCGCACCGTGGGAGTGGTGCGCCATTACTAGTTGAACTAGTAATGGCGCACCATCCCACGGTGCGCCATTAGTAGTTTTGAATTTTTTTTTTACTAATGGCCCACCGTGGATGTGGTGCGCCATTAGTATTTACACACTAATGGCGCACTAACACATGGTGCGCCATTAGTATTTAGTAATGGCGCACCACATGTACAGTGCGCCATTAGTGTCCATATTGGCTATAGCTGTTTTTGTAGTAGTGCACCCCTACTGTGCGCGCCCCCTGTCTCCTGGGCCCCCTGTGTTGGGGAACGTAGCAGAAATTCAAAATTTTCCTACGTGTCACCAAGATCTATCTATGGAGAGACTAGCAACGAGGGGAAGGAGAGTGCATCTACATATCCTTGTAGATCGCTAAGCGGAAGCGTTCAAGTGAACGGGGTTGATGGAGTCGTACTCGTCGTGATTCAAATCACCGATGATCCTAGTGCCGAACGGACGACACCTCCGCGTTCAACACACGTACAGCCCGGTGACGTCTCCCACGCCTTGATCCAGCAAGGAGAGAGGGAGAGGTTGAGGAAGACTCCATCCAATAGCAGCACAACGGCGTGGTGGTGGTGGAGGAGCGTGGCAATCCAGCAGGGCTTCGCCAAGCACCATGGGAGAGGAGGAGTAGGAAGAGAGGTAGGGCTGTGCCAGAACTTCGTGTATAGCTCCCATGCGCCTCCCCACTATATATAGGGGTGGAGGGGCTGGTTTCTTGCCCTCCAAGTCCATTGGGGCGTTGGCCAAGGTGGGAGGAAAGAAATCTCATTATTTCCTTCCCCACCGATTGTTATCCCCCCTTTTTAGGGATCTTGATCTTATCCCTTCGGGATATGATCTTATTCCTTCTAAGGGGGGATCTTGGTGCGCCTTGACCAGGGGTGTGGGGCCTTGCCCCCACTACCCACGTCCATGTGGGTCCCCCCATGCAGGTGGGCCCCACTCCGGAACCTTCTAGAACCTTCCCGGTACAATACCGAAAAATCCCGAACATTTTCCGGTGGCCAAAATAGGACTTCCCATATATAAATCTTTACCTCCGGACCATTCCGGAACTTTTCGTGACGTCCGGGATCTCATCCGGGACTCCGAACAACATTCGGTAACCACATACAAACTTCCTTTATAACCCTAGCGTCATCGAACCTTAAGTGTGTAGACCCTACGGGTTCGGGAGACATGTAGACATGACCAAGACGTTCTCCGGTCAATAACCAACAGCGGGATCTGGATACCCATGATGGCTCCCACATGTTCCACGATGATCTCATCGGATGAACCACGATGTCAAGGACTTAATCAATCCCGTATTCAATTCCCTTTGTCTATCGGTATGTTACTTGCCCGAGATTCGATCGTCGGTATCCAATACCTTGTTCAATCTCGTTACCGGCAAGTCACTTTACTCGTTCCGTAACACATCATCCCGTGATCAACTCCTTGGTCACATTGCGCATATGATGATGTCCTACCGAGTGGCCCCAGAGATACCTCTCCGTTTACATGGAGTGACAAATCCCAGTCTCGATCCGCATAAAACAATAGATACTTTCGGAGATACCTGTAGTGCACCTTTATAGTCACCCAGTTACGTTGTGACGTTTGATACACCCAAAGCACTCCTACGGTATCCAGGAGTTACACGCTCTCATGGTCGAAGGAAGAGATACTTGACATTGGCAAAGCTCTAGCAAATGAACTACACGATCTTTTGTGCTAGTCTTAGGATTGGGTCTTGTCCATCACATCATTCTCGTAATGATGTGATCCCGTTATCAACGACATCCAATGCCCATAGCCAGGAAACCATGACTATCTGTTGATCACAACGAGCTAGTCAACTAGAGGCTCACTAGGGACATATTGTGGTCTATGTATTCACACGTGTATTACGATTTCCGGATAATACAGTTATAGCATGAATAAAAGACAATTATCATGAACAAGGAAATATAATAATAATACTTTTATTATTGTCTCTAGGGCATATTTCCAACAGTCTCCCACTTGCACTAGAGTCAATAATCTAGTTCACATCGCCATGTGATTAACACTCACAGGTCACATCGCCATGTGACTAATACCCAAGAGTTTACTAGACTCAGTAGTCTAGTTCACATCACTATGTGATTAACACTCAATGAGTTTTATGTTTGATCATGTTGCTTGTGAGAGAGGTTTTAGTCAACGGGTCTGAACCTTTCAGATCCGTGTGTGCTTTACAAATCTCTATGTCATCTCCTAGATGCAGCTACCACGCTCTATTTGGAGCTATTCCAAACAACTGTTCTACTTGAAGCTATTCTAAATTATTGCTCCATTATATGTATCCGGTCTCTCTACTCAGAGCTATCCGGATAGGTGTCAAGCTTGCATCGTCGTAACCTTTACGACGAACTCTTTTACCACCTCCATAATCGAGAAAATTCCTTAGTCCACTAGTTACTAAGGATAACTTTGACCGCTGTCCTGTGAGCCATTCTTGGATCACTCTTGTACCCCTTGACTGACTCATGGCAAGGCACACTTCAGGTGCGGTACACAGCATAGCATACTTAAGAGCCTACGTCTTAAGCATAGGGGACGACCTTCGTCCTTTCTCTCTATTCTGCCGTGGTCGAGCTTTAAGTCTTAACTTCGTACCTTACAACTCAGGCAAGAACTCCTTCTTTGACTGGTCCATCTTGAACACCTTCAAGATCATGTCAAGGTATGTGCTCATTTGAAAGTATTATTAAGCATTTCGATCTATCCTTATAGATCTTGATGCTCAATGTTCAAGTAGCTTAATCCAGGCTTTCCATTGAAAAACACTTTCAAAATAACCCTATATGCTTTCCAGAAATTCTACGTCATTTCTGATCAACAATATGTCAACAACATATACTCATCAGAAATTCTATAGTGCTCCCACTCACTTCTTTGGAAATACAAGTTTCTCATAAACTTTGTACAAACCCAAAATCTTTGATCATCATCAAAGCATACATTCCAACTCCGAGATGCTCACTCCAGTCCTTAGAAGGATTGCTGGAGCTTTGCATACCTTTTAGCATCCTTAGGATCGACAAAAACTTTCTGATTGTATTACATACAACCTTTCCTTACGAAAACTGGTAAGGAAACTCGTTTTGACATCCGTCTGCCAGATTTCATAAATGCAGCTAATGCTAACATGATTCCGACGGACTTAAGCATCGCTACGGATGAGAAAATCTCATCGTAGTCAACTCCTTGAACTTGTGAAAAACTTTTCGCCACAAGTCGAGCTTCATGGACGGTGACATTACCATCCACGTCCGTCTTCTTCTTAAAGATCCATTTATCTTAATGGCTTGCCGATCATCGGGCAAGTCCACCAAAGTCCATGGATCCGTTCTCGGATTTTATGGCCTCAAGCCATTTATCGGAATCCGGGCCCACCATCGCTTCTCCATAGCTCGTAGGTTCATTGTTGTCTAGCAACATGACCTTCAAGACAGGATTACGTACCACTCTGAAGTAGTACGCATCCTTGTCATCCTACGAGGTTTGGGAGTGACTTGATCCGAAGTTTCATGATCAATATCATAAGCTTCCACTTCAATTGGTGTAGGTGCCACAGGAACAACTCCCTGTGCCCTGTCACACACTAGTTGAAGAGACGGTTCAATAACCTCATCAAGTCTCCACCATCCTCCCACTCAATTCTTTCGAGAGAAATTTTTCCTCGAGAAAGGACCCGATTCTAGAAACAATCCATATTGCTTTCGGATCTGAATTAGGAGGTATACCCAACTGTTTTGGGTTTCCTATGAAGATGCATTTTATCCGCTTTGGGTTCGAGCTTATCAACCTGAAACTTTTTCATATAAGCGTCGCAGCCCCAAACTTTTAAGAAACGACAACTCAGGTTTCTCTAAACCATAATTCATACGGTGTCATCTCATCGGAATTACGTGGTGCCCTATTTAAAGTGAATGTGGTTGTCTCTAATGCCTAACCCATGAACGATAGTGGTAATTCGATAAGAGACATCATGGTACGCACCATATCCAATAGGGTGCAACTATGATGTTCGGACACACCATCACATTATGGTGTTCCAGGCGGTATTAATTGCGAAACAATTTCCACAATGTCTTAATTGTGTGCCAAAGCTCGTAACTCAGATATTCATCTCTATGATCATATCATAGACATTTTATCCTCTTGTCACAATGATCTGCTACTTCACTCTGAAATTACTTGAACCATTCAATAATTCAGACTTGTGTTTCATCAAGTAAATATACTCAACATTTACTCGAATCATCTGTGAAGTAAGAACATAATGATATTCACTGCATGCCTCGGCACTCATTCGACTGCACACATCAAAATGTGTTACTTCCAACAAGTTGCTATCTTGTTCCATCTTACTGAAAATGAGGCTTTTCAGTCATCTTGCCCATGTGGTATGATTTGCATATCTCAAGTGATTCAAAATCAAGTGAGTCCGAACAATCCATTTGCATGGAGTTTCTTCATGCATATACACCAATAGACATGGTTCGCATGTCTCAAACTTTTCAAAAACAAGTGAGTCCAAAGATCCATCAACATGGAGCTTCTTCATGTGTTTTATACCATTATGACTTACATGGCAGTGCCACAAGTAAGTGGTACTATCATTACTATCTTATATCTTTTGGCATGAAAATGTGTATCACTACGACCGAGATTCAATAAACCATTCCTTTAGGTGCAAGACCATTGAAGGTATTATTCAAAAATAGAGTAACCATTATTCTCCTTAAATGAATAACCGTATTGCGATAGACATAATCCAATCATGTCTATGCTCAACGCAAACACCAATCTCGGTGGTAGAGGGAGCGTGCGATGCTTGATCATATCAACCTTGGAAACACTTCCAACATATATCGTCAGCTCACCTTTAGCTAGTCTCCGTTTATTTCGTAGCTTTTATTTCGAGTTACTAACACTTAGCAACCGAACCGGTATCCAATACCCTGGTGCTACTAGGAGTACTAGTAAAGTACACATTAACATAATGTATATCCAATATACTTCTATCGACCTTGCCAGCCTTCTCATCTACCAAGTATCTAGGGTAATGCTGCTTCAGTGGTTGTTCCCCTTATTACAGAAGCACTTAGTCTCGGGTTTGGGTTCAACCTTGGGTTTCTTCACTAGAGCAGCAGCTGAATTGCCGTTTCATGAAGTATCCCTTTGTTCCCTTGCCCTTCTTGAAACTAGTGGTTTCACCAACCATCAACAATTGATGCTCCTTCTTGATTTCTACTTTCGCGGTGTCAAACATCATGAATATTTCAAGGATCATCATATCTATCCCTGATATGTTATAGTTAATCACGAAGCTCTAGCAGCTTGGTGGCAATGACTTTGGGGAAACATCACTATCTCATCTGGAGGATCAACTCCCACTCGATTCAAGTGATTGTTGTGCTCAGACAATCTGAGCACAAGCTCAACGATTGAGCTTTTCTCCCTTAGTTTGCAGGCTAAGAAAATCGTCGGAGGTCTTATACCTCTTGACGTGGGCACGAGCCTGAAATCCCAATTTCAGCCCTTGAAACATCTCATATGTTCCGCGACGTTTCGAAAACGTCTTTAGTGCCTCAACTCTAAACCATTTAACTGAACTATCACGTAGTTATCAAAACGTGTATGTCCGATGTTCGCAACATCCACAAACGATGTTTGGGGTTCAGCACGCTGAGCGGTGCATTAAGGACATAAGCTTTCTACTGATCGCATAATCGCTACTATCAACTTTCAACTATAATTTCTCTAGGAACATATCTAAACAGTAGAACTATAGCGCGAGCTACGACATAATTTGCAAAGGGTCTATTGACTATGTTCAGGATAATTAAGTTCATCTTATGAACTCCCACTCAGATAGACATCCCTCTGGTCATCTAAGTGATTACATGATCCGAGTCAACTAGGCCGTGTCCGATCATCACGTGAGACGGACTAGTCATCATCGGTGAACATCTTCATGTTGATTGTATCTACTATACGACTCATGCTCGACCTTTCGGTCTCCGTGTTCCGAGGCCATGTCTGCACATGCTAGGCTCGTCAAGTTAACCCTAAGTGTTTTCGCTGTGTAAAACTGTCTTACACCCGTTGTATGTGAACGTAAGAATCCATCACACCCGATCATCACGTGGTGCTTAGAAGCGACGAACTGTAGCAACGGTGCACAGTTAGGGGAGAACACTTCTTGAAATTTTGTAAGGGATCATCTTATTTACTACCGTCGTCCTAAGTAAACAAGATGTATAATCATAATAAACATCACATGCAATCAAATAGTGACATGATATGGCCAATATCATTTTGCTCCTTTTGATCTTCATCTTCGGGGCTCCATGATCATCATCGTCACCGGCATGACACCATGATCTCCATCATCATGATCTCCATCATCGTGTCTTCATGAAGTTGTCATGCCAACGACTACTTCTACTTCTATGACTAACGCGTTTAGCAATAAAGTAAAGTAGTTTACATGGCGTTGTTCAATGACACGCAGGTCATACAATAAATTAAGACAACTCCTATGGCTCCTGCCGGTTATCATACTCATCGACATGCAAGTCGTGATTCCTATTACAAGAACATGATCAATCTCATACACCACATATCATTCATCACATTCTTCTTGGCCATATCACATCACATAGCATACCCTGCAAAAACAAGTTAGACGTCCTCGAATTGTTGTTTGCATGTTTTACGTGGCTGCTATGGGTTTCTAGCAAGAACGTTTCTTACCTACGCAAAACCACAACGTGATATGCCAATTGCTATTTACCCTTCATAAGGACCCTTTTCATCGAATCCGTTCCGACTAAAGTGGGAGAGACTGGCACCCGCTAGCCACCTTATGCACCAAGTGCATGTCAATCGGTGGAACCTGTCTCACGTAAGAGTACGTGTAAGGTCGGTCCGGGCCGCTTCATCCCACAATACCGTCGAAACAAGATTGGACTAGTAACGGTAAGCATATTGAACAACATCAACGCCCACAACTACTTTGTGTTCTACTCGTGCAAAGAATCTACGCAATAGACCTAGCTCATGATGCCACTGTTGGGGAACGTAGCAGAAATTCAAAATTTTCCTACGTGTCACCAAGATCTATCTATGGAGAGACTAGCAACGAGTAGAAAGAGAGTGCATCTACATACCCTTGTAGATCGCTAAGCGGAAGCGTTCAAGTGAACGGGGTTGATGAAGTCGTACTCGTCGTGATTCAAATCACCGATGATCAAGTGCCGAACGCACGGCACCTCCGCGTTCAACACACGTACAGCCCGGTGATGTCTCCCACGCCTTGATCCAGCAAGGAGAGAGGGAGAGGTTGAGGAAGACTCCATCCAACAGCAGCACAACGGCGTGGTGGTGGTGGAGGAGCGTGGCAATCCAGCAGGGCTTCGCCAAGCACCATGGGAGAGGAGGAGTAGGAAGAGAGGTAGGGCTGTGCCAGAACTTCGTGTATAGCTCCCATGCGCCTCCCCACTATATATAGGGGTGGAGGGGCTGGTTTCTTGCCCTCCAAGTCCATTGGGGCGTTGGCCAAGGTGGGAGGAAAGAAATCTCATTATTTCCTTCCCCACCGATTGTTATCCCCCCTTTTTAGGGATCTTGATCTTATCCCTTCGGGATATGATCTTATTCCTTCTAAGGGGGGATCTTGGTGCGCCTTGACCAGGGGTGTGGGGCCTTGCCCCCACTACCCACGTCCATGTGGGTCCCCCCATGCAGGTGGGCCCCACTCCGGAACCTTCTAGAACCTTCCCGGTACAATACCGAAAAATCCCGAACATTTTCCGGTGGCCAAAATAGGACTTCCCATATATAAATCTTTACCTCCGGACCATTCCGGAACTTTTCGTGATGTCCGGGATCTCATCCGGGACTCCGAACAACATTCGGTAACCACATACAAACTTCCTTTATAACCCTAGCGTCATCGAACCTTAAGTGTGTAGACCCTACGGGTTCGGGAGACATGTAGACATGACCGAGACGTTCTCCGGTCAATAACCAACAGCGGGATCTGGATACCCATGATGGCTCCCACATGTTCCACGATGATCTCATCGGATGAACCACGATGTCAAGGACTTAACCAATCCCGTATTCAATTCCCTTTGTCTATCGGTATGTTACTTGCCCGAGATTCGATCGTCGGTATCCAATACCTTGTTCAATCTCGTTACCGGCAAGTCACTTTACTCGTTCCGTAACACATCATCCCGTGATCAACTCCTTGGTCACATTGCGCATATGATGATGTCCTACCGAGTGGGCCCAGAGATACCTCTCCGTTTACACGGAGTGACAAATCCCAGTCTCGATCCGCATAAAACAATAGATACTTTCGGAGATACCTGTAGTGCACCTTTATAGTCACCCAGTTACGTTGTGACGTTTGATACACCCAAAGCACTCCTACGGTATCCAGGAGTTACACGCTCTCATGGTCGAAGGAAGAGATACTTGACATTGGCAAAGCTCTAGCAAATGAACTACACGATCTTTTGTGCTAGTCTTAGGATTGGGTCTTGTCCATCACATCATTCTCCTAATGATGTGATCCCGTTATCAACGACATCCAATGCCCATAGCCAGGAAACCATGACTATCTGTTGATCACAACGAGCTAGTCAACTAGAGGCTCACTAGGGACATATTGTGGTCTATGTATTCACACGTGTATTATGATTTCCGGATAATACAGTTATAGCATGAATAAAAGACAATTATCATGAACAAGGAAATATCATAATAATACTTTTATTATTGCCTCTAGGGCATATTTCCAACACCCTGGTGGCCCCCGGTGTCCTTCTTCTGCTATATGAGGGCTTTTACCCTGGAAAAAATCGTGGGCAAGCTTACGGGACGAAACTCTGCCGCCACGAGGCAGAACCTTGGCGGAACCAATCTAGGGCTCCGGCGGAGCTGTTCTGCAGGGGACACTTCCCTCCGGGAGGGGGAAATCATCACCAACGTCATCACCAACGATCCTCTCATCGGGAGGGGGTCAATCTCCATGAACATCCTCACCAGCACCATCTCCTCTCAAAACCCTAGTTCATCTCTTGTATCCAATCTTGTATCAAAACCACTAATTGGTACCTGTGGGTTGCTAGTAGTGTTGATTACTCCTTGTAGTTGATGCTAATTGGTTTACTTGGTGGAAGATCATATGTTCAGATCCTTAATGCATATTATTACTCCTCTGATTATGAACATGAATATGCTTTGTGAGTAGTTACCTTTGTTCCTGAGGACATGGGTGAAGTCTTGCTATTAGTAGTCATGTGAATTTGGTATTCGTTCGATATTTTGATGAGATGTATGTTGTCTTTTCCTCTAGTGCTGTTATCTGAACGTCGACTACATGACACTTCACCATTATTTGGGCCTAGAGGAAGGCATTGGGAAGTAATAAGTAGATGATGGGTTGCTAGAGTGACAGAAGCTTAAACCCTAGTTTATGCGTTGCTTCGTTAGGGGCTGATTTTGATCCAAATGTTTAATGATGTGGTTAGGTTTACCTTAATACTTCTTTTGTAGTTGCGGATGCTTGCAATAGGGGTTAATCATAAGTGGGATGCTTGTCCAAGTAAGGGCAGTACCCAAGCACAGGTCCACCCACATATCAAATTATCAAAGTACCGAACGTGAATCATATGAACGTGATGAAAACTAGCTTGACGATAATTCCCATGTGTCCTCGGGAGCTCCTCTCTCATTATTAGAAATTATCCAGGCTTATCCTTTGCTACATAAAGGATTGGGCCACCTTGATGCATTTTATTTACTTTATTTACTCGCTACTCGTTACTATTTATCTTATCACAAAACTATCTATTACCTATAATTTCAGTGCTTGCAGATAAAACCTTACTGAAAACCGCTTATCATTTCCTTCTGCTCCTCATTGGGTTCGACACTCTTACTTATCGAAAGAACTACGATAGATACCCTACACTTGTGGGTCATCAATAAACCTTAGGTCATCCACTTGAGGGAAATTTGCTACTGTCCTACAAACCTGTGCACTTGCAGGCCCAGCAACGTCTACAAGAAGAAGGTTGTGTAGTAGACATCAAGCTCTTTTCTTGCGCTGTTTCCGGGGAGGTGAGTGCTTGAAGGTATATCTTTAGATCTTGCAATCGAATCTTTTTGTTTCTTGTTTTATCACTAGTTTAGTTTATAAAAGAAATTTAGAAAAAATGGAGTTGAGTTTGTCTCACACGCTTCGTCTTTTTAATATCTTTCGTGAGTATGATGAAAAGGAAAATTGTGCTCAAGTGCTAGAAGAAGAATGCTTTAAAATGTTTGGTACTAGATCCTTGAATGATGAGCATGATTGCAATGTTGTTAGTATGAACTCTTGGAATATCCATAGTACTAATGATGATTGCACTAGTTATGATGAAACTGTCTCTTATAAGCATGTTGATTTTTGTGGAGTAGATTGGGTTTGCAAGTACACACCAAATAGGGAAGATAGATATTGCAAGAGGCATAAGTATTTAGAAATTAAAGGTTTGCAAGAATGTCTTGATGATTGTGCTGAAAGATTCAATAATTTTCGTGCCCCTTGTGAACTTTGCAATGAACGTGGTCATTTAAATCTCCAACGCAAATTGTTTCATGATCGAATCGTGTCCAAAAATTGTGATAACTTGATTACCCTTGGGCATCATAAAGAGCTTAGTCTTCTTTTGGGGTATGACGAAATGAAACGTATAACTGATGGTATTCCAAAATTTAATCTTGATAGATTTCTTGATTTTGATCTAGAGAAGATTTATATGTATTGTGTGGTGAATTGCATTGAAAATCCTTATATTGCCAATTACCTAAACAAAAGAAAGCAAATAGAAGATGATGATAATACTAATGAAAGGGAAGAGACTTCCCAATATCCTCCTATTATTTCTTATGATGAATCAGGTAACGAGGAGGAGCTTTCTATTCAACCAATCTCGTCAATAAGGAGATCAAAGAGGAAGGTTGAACCCACACATAATGTGAAGAAGAAAAAGAAAAGAAGGAGCAACAAAGGTAGAAAGGTATCCCTCCCAAATGATGTTGCTCCTACTACTCATTGTGATGATGATAATTGCTATACTATTGGTGCTATCCATATTTTTAATGATGAGAATGATTATGCTTATGATATGAAAGGGCCCAAGCTTGGGGAAGCTATGCTTGATGAGGAGATTTGAGAATATATTTGCTGAAATTAATGTTTGTCCCAAGCTTGGGGATGCTATGTTTAATGAAGATGATATTTTTAGCATCCCAAGTTTTAATATGCAAAGTTGTTATGATGATAGCATGCCTCTTACCTATGATGATTATATTAATTAAAGTGGGTTTGGAAGAGTGTCAACTTTATTTAGTGATTCCACTATCTGGGGAGAGGTTTCAATCGATTATGATGAGAACGAAGTTGCTACTTATGATGATTATTGTGATGAAACTTATGCTATTAAAAGTAGTGATGATTATATTTATAAAACTTGTCATGATTATGATTACCCTTTTTCTTAACATTACCCTTTTAATGTGGAAACAACTTTTAGTGTTCAAGTCTCTTATGATACTCCCACTATTCCGTATGAGAAGAATTTTGCTTATGTGGAGAGTAGTAAATTTTCTATGCAAGTAGATCATGAAAATAATGCTTTAGGTGCTGGTTATATTGTTGAATTGATTCATTATGCTAATGAAAATTATAATGAGGGAGGAACATATGCTTGTAGGAATTGCAATTATATCAAGTTTCCTCTATATGTGTTGAAAATTTCGAAGTTATGCTTGTTTTACCTTCCTATGCTAGTTGATTATTGTTCCCATAAGTTGTTTGCTCACAAAATCCCTATGCATAGGAAGTGGGTTAGACTTAAATGTTCTATTCATATGCTTCATGATGCTCCCGTTATGTTTCAATTCTTATCTTTTATGTGAGCATCATTGTCATCATCATGCCTAGCTAGAAAGGCATTAAAGAAAAGCGCTTGTTGGGAGACAACTCAATATTTACCCTTACTATTTCTGTGTGTCCACATGATTATGCTACTGTAGTAATCATGTTTTATAGCTTTTGTTTCAATAAAGTGCCATGTAAGACCTTTAGGATAGCTTAAGGTGATAGTTGTGTTGGTCCTGCTGAGAATCAGAAACTTTTGTACCCAGTAAATTAGTTTTGGTAATTCACCGAAACGTGGTTATGATCTGATTCTTTTTTCTCTGGATTGGAACAGAAATTCCTTAGGACTTCCTAATTTGTTAGGATTTGTGGAGTTCCAGAAGTATACGTTTGATACAGATTACTACAGACTATTCTGTTTTTGACAGATTCTGTTTTCTATGTGTTGTTTGCTTATTTTGATGAATCTATGAGTAGTATCGGAAGGTATGAACCATAGAGAAGTTGGAGTACAGTAGATATTACACCAATATGAATTTATAATGAGTTAATTACAGTACCTAAGTGGTTGTTTTATTTTCTTATACTAACGGAGCTTACAAGTTTTCTTTTGAGTTTTCTGTT
Source organism: Triticum dicoccoides (assembly GCF_002162155.2). NCBI lineage: Eukaryota > Viridiplantae > Streptophyta > Magnoliopsida > Poales > Poaceae > Triticum > Triticum dicoccoides. Next base: position 771,119,607 of record NC_041393.1, on the reverse strand, counting down.
GTGGAGTTTTCAAGTTTTGGGTAAAGATTCGATGAACTATGGAATAAGGAGTGGCAAGAGCCTAAGCTTGGGGATGCCCAAGGCACCCCAAGGTAATATTCAAGGACAACCAAGAGCCTAAGCTTGGGTATGCCCCGGAAGGCATCCCCTCTTTCGTCTTCGTTCATCGGTAACTTTACTTGGAGCTATATTTTTATTCACCACATGATATGTGTTTTGCTTGGAGCGTCATTTTCTATTGTTAGTATTTTCTTGATGTTATTTAGAATAATGTTTTGCATCTTTATTTTCAATAAAAATGTCAAGGATAGCCTTTACCATACTTATTTTGCTAGTATACATGTTGCAGTTTGAAAACAGAAAGTTTACCGCGGTTGCAAAAATTCCCTAGAAAAGTTAGAGAATGATATAATGTTGAAACTTTTTGCATAATGAGCTCTGATAAATCTTCTACAGAGTAATATTTTTTTCATAATTTGAGGAGTTAGGGAAGTATTGATACTCTTGCATTCTTTATAGACTGTACTGTTTTGATAGATTGCTGTTATGTTTGCATTGTTTGCACATGTTTGCTTGTTTAATGATTCTATTTGAGGATAGGAGTATTAAATATACACAGACATTTAGTATTCAATGTTGAATAATAATTTTAGTGATTTGTTACTGTAGAAAATGATAAGGTTTTGCATTGGTTTATACTAACCTATCTCACGAGTTCTTGTTGAGTTTGGTGTGGATGAAGCTTTTGTTAAAAAGAGACACCATGATATGAGAGGAATTAAGGAGACACAAAAGTTCAAGCTCGGGGATGCCCAAGGCACCCCAAGATAATATTTCGAGAAGTCTCAAGCATCTAAGCTTGGGGATGCCCCGTTAGGCATCCCATCTTTCTTCTTCAACAACTATCGGTTAGTATCGGTTGAACCTAAGTTTTTGCTTTTGCACTTGAGTCGTGCTATCCTTGCAATGTCATTTTATTTTGTTTTGCTTGCTGTTTAAATAAAATACCAAGATCTGAAATTCCTTAATGAGAGAGAGTCTTCACATAGTTACATAATTATTTAGCTACTCATTGTTCTTCACTTATATCTTTTTGGAGTAGTTTTTCATTTACTTGTGTGCTTCACTTATATCCTATGAGTAAATGGTTGAATGAGTTGAATGTCATAGATCTGAAATTTTATATGTCTCATTTGCTTATCCCATTGGGAGTAATGACTTCACATCTAAGAAGTAGATGTTGTAAATTTATTGAAGGTTAGCAGGCATTGTATTGGTTATTTGAACAATTCATGAAAGAATATTGAAGCAAGAGAGATTCCACATATAAATATACTATCCTAGACATCTTTTATAATTGTGAGCACTCATTAAGTATGACATGATAAAGAGTTGATGTTGGACAAGGAAGACAACGTAATGGGTTATGTTTTCTCACATCTCAGTTAAAGTATATTGGCATGGATCATTCAAACATGTTGAGCTTGCCTTTCCCCCTCATGCTAGCCAAAATTCCTTGCACCGAGTAGAGATACTACTTGTGCTTCCAAATCTCCTTAAACCCAGTTTTTGCCATGAGTGTCCACCATACCTACCTATTTGCGGTATTTACCTGCCGTTCCAAGTAAATTTGCATGTGCCGAACTCTAAACCTTCAAATAATAATCTGTTTTGTATGCCCGGATCGCTCATGTAGCGACTAGGGGTTGTCATAATATTTCATGCTATGTGGGTTATTCTCAAGATGAGTGGACTCCGCTCATCATTCACGTGAAAAATAGTTGGTAACCGGGATGCCCAGTCCCATGATCAAAAGATCAAAATCAAATAAAAAATAATTGCAAACAAAACTCCCCCTAGTTTGATGTTAGTTGGAGGCACCCGTTGTTTTGGGCAATCCATGGATTGATGATTGTTGGTGGAGGGGGAGTAAAAACATTTACCATTATGTTTGGGAACCGCCTATAATGTATGTAGTATGGAAGATATTGGGAACTCTTGGTTGTTGTGTTGACAATGAGATCATACCTCTCAAAATTATTTATCTCTATTTCAAAATTGAGCTCTGGCACCTATGCAAATCCCTGCTTCCCTCTGCGAAGGGCCTATCTTTTACTTTTATGCAAGAGTCAAGGTGATCTTCACCTTTCCCTTTTTCATTTTATCCTTTGGCAAGCACCTCGTGTTGGAAAG
>NC_041393.1:771086042-771117086 GCF_002162155.2 Triticum dicoccoides | reverse complement strand
TATATATCTAATTGGATGTAAATTAGCATGAACTATTATTGTTGACATCACCCAAAGGTGAATACGTTGGGAGGCAACACTATAAGCCCCTATCTTTCTCAGTGTCCGATTAAAACTCCATAGCCATTAGTGTTGCGTGAGTGTTAGCAATTGTGGAAGACTATATGGTAGTTGAGTATGTGGAGTTTGCTAAATCAAAGCTCTGACATATACCCTTCCTGAAAATAAGATGAATTGCAATTGTTTGATGACTGAGAATGAAGTTTTCTAGTTTTTGGTCTATGCTTTAACATGTGAATTGCTTGTTACTTGATCGTGAGAAGTGTCATGAGATGAACTATTTTTATGACTTATAATCATGCTAGAAAAGGTGATTGAAATTATCATTGATCAAACTTGTGCACCTGCTAGCATTCACACTTCATAAATTCTTTCTTTTATCATTTACCTACTCGAGAACGAGTAGGAATTAAGCTTCGGGATGCTGATACGTCCCCAACGTATCCATAATTTATGAAGCATTCATGCTATTTTATTATCTGTTTTGAATGATTACGGACTTTATTATACACTTTTATATTACTTTTGGGACTAACCTATTAACCGGAGGCCCAGCCCACATTGCTGTTTTATTAGCTGTTTCAGTATTTCGAAGAAAAGGAATATCAAACGGAGTCCAAATGGAATGAAACCTTCGGGAGCGTGATTTTTGGAAAGGATATCATCCAGGAGACTTGGAGTTCAAGCAAGGGAAGGCTCGAGGAAGCCAGGAGATAGGATGGCGCGCCCACCCCCTCTGGGCGCGCCCCCTGTCTCCTGGGCCCCTCGAGGCTCCCCCGACCGACTTCTTTCGCCTATATAAGTCCACGTACCCTAAGAACATCGACACAGAAGATAGATCGGGAGTTCCGCCGCCGCAAGCCTCTATAGCCACCAAAAACCTCTCGGGAGCCCGTTCCGGCACCCTGCCGGAGGAGGAACCCATCACCGGTGGCCATCTTCATCATCCCGGCGCTATCCATGATGAGGAGGGAGTAGTTTACCCTCGAGGCTGAGGGTATGTACCAGTAGCTATGTGTTTGATCTCTCTCTCTCATGTTCTCTCTATGGCACGATCTTGATGTATCGCGAGCTTTGCTATTATAGTTGGATCTTATGATGCTTCTCCGCCTCTACTCTCTTGTGATGAATTGAGTTTTTCTCTTGAAGTTATCTTATCGGATTGAGACTTTAAGGATTTGAGAACACTTGATGTATGTCTTGCCGTGCTTATCTGTGGTGACAATGGGATTTCACGTTCCACTTGATGTATGTTTTGGTTATCAACTTGCAGGTTCCGCCCATGAACCTATGCATAGGGGTTGGCACACGTTTTCGTCTTGACTCTCCGGTAGAAACTTTGGGGCACTCTTTGAAGTACTTTGTGTTGGTTGATGAATCTGAGATTGTGTGATGCATATCGTATAATCATGCCCACGGATACTTGAGGTGACAATGGAGTATCTAGGTGACATTAGGGTTTTGGTTGATTTGTGTCTTAAGGTGTTATTCTAGTATGAACTCTTGAATAGATTGATCCGAAAGAATAACTTTGAGGTGGTTTCGTACCCTACCATAATCTCTTCGTTTGTTCTCCACTATTAGTGGCTTTGGAGTGACTCTTTGTTGCATGCTGAGGGATTGTTATATGATCTATCTATGTTATTATTGTTGAGAGAACTTGCACTAGTGAAAGCATGAACCCTAGGCCTTGTTTCCTAGCATTGCATTACCATTTACGCTCACTTTTATCATTAGTTATCTTGCTGTTTTTATATTTTCATATTACAAACCTATATCTACCATCCATATTGCACTTGTATCACCATCTCTTCGCCGAACTAGTGCACCTATACAATTTACCATTGTATTGGGTGTGTTGGGGACACAAGAGACTCTTTGTTATTTGGTTACAGGGTTGTTTGAGAGAGACCGTCTTCATCCTACGCCTCCCACGGATTGATAAACCTTAGGTCATCCACTTGAGGGAAATTTGCTACTGCATACAAACCTGTGCACTTGCAGTCCCAACAACGTATACAAGAAGAAGGTGGTGTCACTACTAGGGAAAAGCCTAGCAGCAGCGCGGGTTTTGGGCCCATTAGTAGCGCGGGGGCCGGCGCTACTAATAAGGCGCTACAGCTAACGTATAACAGTAGCGCGGGTGCCACCCGCGCTACTACTACGTCCTTTAGTAGTAGCGTGGGTAAAAACCCGCGCTACTACTACCAGCGCGGGTTTTTTTTGAATTTTTTCGAAAAAATATTTCGATTTTCCCCCTAATTTTTAAATTTCTGAATTATTTTAACCTCAAATCTCTAATCACCCCTCATCGCTGCTCAATTTAATCTCTAATCACCCCTCATTATTCCTAATCATCTAACTTCCCAGACGGTCACCCATCCTCTCACTACTCCAGCCTGAGCACGCTTAACTTCCAGGTTCTATTCTCCCTCGTTTCCAAGTCCGCACTTGTTGTTTTCCTGACAATAGTAAGATGCCAATCCACCTCAGGAATTTAGCTTGAGCATGAAGTCACATATTTCACTATTTGAGTTTGAAACTATTGTTCTAAAAAATTAATAACACTAATATTTCTTCAATAATTAGTTTGACCACAGTTTGACCACAGTTTGGCCATAGTTTTGACCAGATTTGACCAAAATTCAAAAAAACTAAAATAATTATTTAGTAACACTAATATTCTAGAATAATTAGTTTGACCATTGTTCGACCACAGTTTGACCACATAGTTTGAATTTTTTTTTGATTTTTTCCACTCTAGATCTTAAAAGCCCCGTAACTTTTTTTCTGTTTAGTTTTTGAGGATTTTGAAAATGTTTAACGGGGTTCCCCCATTTAAATTTGGATGTAACTTTTCGAGTAGATGATTTTTCATATAAAAACATTTTCATCCGAGTTAGTATGCAAAAGTTATGCCCATTTTTACAAATTCTCGAGAGATTTTGCAAATAAAGTCGAAATTCATATTTGCAAATTTTCCCAACAACTAGGCCACATATCACATGGGAAAATTATTTTCTTTTATTTTTTTGACATTTTCATCATTTTCTTTTATTTTTTTATAACTAAAAAGGCGATCCAGGGGGGGTAGAGTTTGAAAATGGGACCTTTAGTAGTAGCGCGGTTTTTTACCCCCTCGCTACTACTATGGCACCACTTAGTAGTAGCGAGGGCTAAAAACCAACGCTACTGCTATCAAACTTAATAGTAGCGAGGTTTTAGAAACCCGCGCTACTACTATGGCATGTCCCGGGGGGCACGGTAGAGACCACTTAGTAGTAGCGAGGGTTAAAAACCCGCGCTACTGCTATCAACTTAGTAGTAGCGAGGTTTAAAAACCTGCGCTACTAGTAAGTAGCAGTAGCGAGTGTTTTTAACCCTCGCTACTAGTAACTTTCTGTGTATAGCCTTTTCCCTAGTAGTGTGTAGTAGACATCATAGCACCAGCCCAAGGAGACGCGGCCTCTACGATGCCACCTTCCACAGCCCTATGAGGTGGCACCTTTGCCTGGGCGGACCACCAAATATTTGGCCTCTAGCCGAGATGAGGCGCCAACCACCTCGGCCACGCCAATGTGAGCGCGCGTTAGGTTTTACATTGACGTCGGTCTCCCCAAACCATTACTCCCGCAAGGCGTGGCCCCTTGAACACCCCGATGAAGCAACAGGTCATCGAGAAGTCTGAGCTGACCGCGACCCATGCAACCCCAACACCAACTACTCCAACGCCGCCAACACCGACGAGGCACGACGACGAGGGCGGGCACGGCCACCGCTAAGACCACGCTACATGTGGCGCGTGTACTGACGAGGACACGGGCTCTGCCGCCACCCACACACACATCATCATCATCATGCGTGGAGCATGTAAATCGAAGACGACGAAGACGACCATACAGCTTAATCGGAGGTATCTCGCGGAGCAACCGCAGGAGTAATTAACCGGGAGCTTTCCGAGGCCCCGGGAACCAGGAGACCGCAATCGCCCAAGTCATATCGGCCGCACTAGCAATCCACGGAGCGCTTATGTAAAGGGATCATGTAATTTGTTTCTCCAATGAGAGATTAATAAAGTACAAGTTTCCCTATATTTTATTTGTGTACTTAGTACACTGGCACGCCCGTAATGTTTATTTCCCCAGGCGCGTAGAGATATAATAACATGACAACCAAATTGGTTGTCGTTATTTCTCGTGTCAAACATTAATATAGACTAACCAATGTCCAAGCTCAAAATATGTAAGTGAAGCACACGAAGCATTCTATAAAACCATACTCAAAAGATTTAAGCGAAGCACAAAGAGCAATTCTATAAAGTCATACTTAAAAGATATAAGTGAATCACATGAAGTATTCTATAAATCAATGAAGGGCTATCTCATACTAGCATGGTTCTTAAAGAAAAATAAAAACACAAAGGGCACAAATCAAGTGAACAAAACAAAAACCGAGGTATGCCGATATTTGTTGAAGAAGAAAGATGGGATGCCAACCGGGGCGTCCACAAGCTTAGATGCTTGAGTATCCTTTGAAATATTTACTTGGGGTGCCTTAGGCATCCCCAAGCTTTAAATCTTGCCTCTCTTTATTTTTCTCATATTGATAGCTCCCCGGTCTTCGAACACTTCATCCACACAAAACTTTACCAAAAAACTTTGTGAGATCCGTTAGTGTAATAAAATAAACTACCACTTTAAGGTACTGTAGTGAACTCATTCTTTATTTATATTGGTGTTAAACCTACTGTATTCCAACTTCTCTATGGTTCATACCCCCCGATACTAGCCATAGATTCATCAAAATAAGCAAACAACACGTGAAAAACAGAATCTGTCAAAAACAGGACAGTCTGTAGTAATCTGGGAGTTTAGTAAACTTCTTCATTCTTTAATTTTTTTTGTATGTTTCACCCACAACTAAATAGAAATAAGAAGGAAAAACAAAATCTACTTAGTGAAGAAAGCAAATAAGCACACACGATAATAGCAACCCCATGTTATTGCTCTCTGGCAACGGCGCCAGAAAAGAGCTTGGTAATCCCCAAGTGCAGGGAATCATCATAGCAATTTACAAAGGTGGAAGTGATAAGTATGGAGTGTCGAAACCACAAGGAGCTAAAATTAAGATCAATATTCTCTCAAGTCCTATCTCCCACTGATAAGACTCTACGTACACCGAACATTTGCTTCCAACTAGATACGAGAAATAAAACTATGTTGTGGCTATGAAGAGGATAACTTTGCATGATATCGGAGAGCTAAAATATAAAAGTAGGTACTGTTATCATAAAGTTAGAATATATTACTAAATATTATAAATAGCGAGTGTGGAATAATAATGATGGATCGGTGTGCGGAATTATCCTAGGCAATTGTTAACAAGACCGGTAGTCGTCATTGCAATTTCATATGAGGGAGAGACATAAGCTAACATACTTTCTCTTCTTGGATCATATGCACTTATGATTGGAACTCTAGAAAGAATTCGCAACTACTAAAGATCATTAAGGTAAAACCCAACCATAGCATTAAAGCATCAAGTCCCCTTTATCCCATACGCCACAACCCCCTTACTCGGGTTTATGCTTCTGTCACTCAACCAACCCACTATAAGCGAATCATGAACGTATTGCAACACCCTACAGCGGGAATCCCTCACGCTTGTGCGACACGGAGGGCACAATAGGACAGCACCAAAACAAAACATACAACTCATACGAATCTAGATCACTAATCAACCCAAAGACAAAAGATATCTACTCAAAACATCATAGGATGGCAACACATCATTGGATCATAATATGTGGCATAAAGCACCATGTTCAAGTAGGGATTACAGCGGGGTGCGGGAGAGTGGACCGCGTAGAGATGAGGATGGTGATGGTGATGGTGATGTTGACGAAGACGATCACCGCAGTGTTGATCCCCCTCCTGATGGCACTCCGGCGCCACCGAGAGAAAGGAGGAGAGGTCCTTCCCCTTGTGCTTCCTTCTCCATGGCCTCCGCCCTGGATGGGAAGAAGTTCTCCCTCTGGTCCTTGGCCTTCATGGCGATGATGGCCCCTCCGGGATCCTCCTCCATGGCCTCCGGTGATAATTCCCCCTCCGACAGGGTGCCAGAGAGGACCTAGATTGATTTCTCGTGGCTATAGAGGCTTGCGGCGGCGAAACTGCCGATCTAGGTTATTTCCCGAAGGTTTCTGTATTTATAGGAGAGGTTGGCGTTGATTTCAAGTCAGGGGGGTCTCCGGGCTGTCCAGGAGGCAGGGGGCGCACCCCACGGGGGTGGGCGCGCCCCCATCCTCGTGGGCAGCCCGGGACTCTTCTGGCCCAACTCTTGCACTCCAAGGACTTATTTTGGTCCATAAAAATTCATCAAGAATTGGCACGTCAATTGGACTCCGTTTGGTATTCCTTTTCCGTAAAACTCAAAAAAAAGGAGAAAACAGAAAGTGCCACTGGGCTGTAGGTTAATAGGTTAGTCCCAAAAATCATATAAAATAGCATATAAGTGCATATAAAACATCCTAGATGGATAATATAATAGCATGAATACTTCATAAATTATAGATACATTGGAGACGTATCACCCAACATAAGAAATTGGAGTGAGAAAGAGATATGTATGGGTATGATCTTCATGAAACAAATGAATGACCTATAAAGACTATAGAAAAAGAGAGATTTGTATCGAAGAGCAGGTTGATTGGAATCTGAAAATTGTATTACCTTCTTCCAGTAATCATGTGCAGCAGCCAAAAACCATATAGCTCCACCGCCAGTAGAATCCAACGTCTTTTTGGAGGATCATATATGAGGAAGGAGGCGTAGGGCTTGTGCAGTTCAGATCCACTGCCCGAGGAAGAAATACATTGATAGAAGAAGTACAGGCGGATCCTGTCCCTCACCTTGCCTCCAGCCCGTCTCCCTCGCATGTGAGCTCGATGGAGTCTTGGAGCAACGCGAGAGAAGGCGAGCGTGGCCACCGTGGCCACCACAACCTTATGATGCTACTTCCGCGAGCGGTGTTTCACGGTCGATCCAGACTAACTAGGATGCGAGAGCAGGTCCACCATGGTGAAGGTCATGTGCGGGGCTCAACAGAGATGGGGATCTTCTCCCCTTCGCATCAAGGAGGAGGAGAGACGGGACCTGTTGGCGGCGGTGACGCGTAGGTGGAAGGCCAGGGGCGTCGCGGGGGTTTCTATCGACGACGACAAGCAGGTGACAGGGGGCGGGGCGTCATGGGGTGCTTCCGGCGGCGACGCATGAGTTGCTGGTGGAGGGGAGGCGCGCGGGTCGCCTGGGGCAGGCGGCACGCTGGTGCGGAGCCGGGGGATCTCAGTGGTTGTGGGGGTGCGGGGTCTCCCAGCGGTGTGGGGTTGCAGGGGTCACAGCAGCGAGTTCCTGGCGGCGCGCGGGGGTTGCAGGGGGCGCAGCAGCGAGATCCCGCTGTCGGTGGGGTGCGGGATTCCCCGGCGGCGTGCAAAGGTTGCAGGGGTCGCGGCGGCCATTGGAGGAGAGGGACTCGGGAGGTTGGGGAGAGATTCTGGGAGTTTTTTCGCTACGGGTTCAGGAGTTCGAGAAGTCCCATCTACGCCTATATAGGGCATGTCGTGATCCAAATAGTTATTCTAATCATGGGCTATTTTATTACTAGTAACAGAATATTATTCTGTTACCCTCTGTCCTATATAGGCCCGATCGATAGATTCCCCGAGGCCTAATTGGTATGCACAAGAAGAAAAGAAAAAGTAAGCCCACCCCGTGAACCCTACCTCCCGCAAATCATCCCCAACTCGCGTCCCACCCGTGCGTCGCCGGGACGCCCTCGCTTCTGAGCGCGCAGCCGCCAGCCTCCTCCCCACTGCGCCACCAACCGGCCTCCTTGCAGCGCGCCTCCGGCCAGCCTCTCCCCGAGCGCGTCGCCGCTCGGCCTCCTCCCGGAGCGCGCCGCCGACGGGCCTCCTTCCCACCCCGCTGCCGCCCGGCCTCCTCCCCACTGCGCTGCCGCCCGGCCTCCTCCGAGCAAACCTACAGCCGGTCTCTCCCCCACCATGCCGCCGCCAGGCCTTCTCCCAACCACGCCGCGTTGGCCGGCCTTTTCCCCGAGCGTGCCGCCTCCTAGCCTTCTCCCCATCGCCGGCAGCTTCTTCGTGCTTCTTCGGCTGCCTCCCTTCCTCCAACCTCCCGCATCTCGCACTGCCCACAGCACAATGCCATCTCCCGGTGGGGCTCTGCCGCCGGAGCGCCCTGTCCGTTCACAGCCACCACTCCAGGCCGTTCAACGCCACCACCCGAAGCGATTCACCACCTCCCTCCGCTGCCCCTCCTATGTTTGTTGGCGTAGCCAGCGGCGCTCTGCCCCTCTTCTTCTTACCCTGTCCATCTCCGCAACTCCTCACAGGTGATTGTTCGCCCATCGTGTGGTGGTGTGTACTCAACTGAATGTTCACCACTGTTCGAACTGTAGCGCTAAGAATTTGTTCTCTTCTCTAAAATTTTGTTGCACGTTCGCTTTCCTATCTTCTTTCTGCAGTATTCAGCTGGATCATGTTGGAGATTCCTCACAGACTGCCTGTGTTTGTAAATTGTGATTTGTTGTGGTCAGGGCATGACGAGGATACTACTGACATTGATCCCACACTTCCGGGAGGTGAGCTGGAACTACTACAGTTCTCTCTATATCTGTGGAGAAAGCTACCTGTTTTGATTTGAGTTAGGTGTTGAAAAATTCCTTTGAATCTACAGGTTGTTCTGACGGCCTTCGAGTGACTACATAGCAGTGAAAGGTAATGCGGTGCCCGTGTTGCGGCACAAGTGTAGAAATGTTGGTTTTATCTAGTGTAAAGTATAACTCTGGTGTGACTGTGTGCTAGGGAACAATGAGGATCAAGTTCTGGTAGCAAAAACATATTTGTGACAGTTCAATATGAAAAGTGAAATAAGTATTAGTTCAGTTGTATATGTGTGCACCGTGGTAGCAGTTCAGTACAATAAATTACATCAGTTCATTAAACAAAAAAAGAAACACATTTTCTGGTTTAGCCTCTATACTAAAACAAAACTTGCATTCTCTCCCTAAGTACACCGCTTGCATTCTCTCCCTAAGTACTCCTAAAAAGCTCTTTATTCTAATTTTCTAATTACTTCCTAAATAAATTAGTTTGTGTCCTGGTACTTCCCTAATCTCTACATTTTAGGCATGCGACATTACAGAAAAAATTGGCAGCCTATTCTTATTGTCGCATTCAGATCAGTAATGTGTATATAGTGAAAATTATGGTGGTAATACCACCAATCAACCATTTTTCTAATTAAACAGAAATACACAACGAAAAAGCAAATATATTAACTAGTTCAGGCATGTAGGTAATCACAACAATGTCCATTTTACATTGTATAGAGGCTACATCAGTTGAGTATGAAAAATTGAACACAATGAGTTAACTTTGCAAGTACATCAGTTCACCTTGAATAAAATACAGAAGTGCACCGTTAAGATTTCCATCAGTTCGCTTATAAAAAAACAAAAAGTATTTGAATAAAAAAATTTGTGGGTAAGTAAACCAATCATGTTCTTGTAGTTTGGAGGCAAAAAATAATAAGTTCTACGGAAATAAATATAGAAGTTCATATTTCAAAACAAATGAAGTATTTGGGAAGTAAAATTAAGTATTTCAAAGTACACATCTTTTTAGGTTTCGTTGTGAACATGTAATGTTACTGTACATGAACTTGTTGTTCTTTTGACATGAACTTGTACATGCTAATGGGTGGCTGCTGTGTGTGTGCAGGGACGGTGGCATGAAGCAGTTGAGTAGGTGTGCGTGGTGAGCAGCTACTGAACTTATTCAGACACTACAAAATATAGTCCCACACAGCCTCTCAACACCACTTCTCGAACCTTCTTGAACCTTCATGGCCCAGGCCGTTCACTGCCTCCACACAAGGCCGTTCGATGACGCAACGCTCAAGCCGATCACCCTTGCCAGCACCCTAGACTCCCATGATATATCTAGTCAAAAAAATGGTTGATCATAAGTGCAAGTACACTACACACGCTGAGCTGCAACGGGACATGGTGACATCACTTCTTTTGGGTTATTTTCTGTATGAATCTGCATTTTCGTTATTAAATTCAGTACAACGAAACACATGAATCCCTAGCGGGTACCAAATTACTGATTCCTTAAAACAATTAATAGATTTCACCATTGGTTGGTCTACTTGTGTAAATCTGTCAGTTCATGACAAGTAACTTCTGATGCTAGAAATATAGGATGTTTGTGTGAATCTTGCTTGTTTCAGAGACAAACAGAGTTGGTACTTGCATCACATGGTGTACTGAACAAACATACGCATTCACATAAACATGCTAACAACTCCTCTTGCTATACTCATGCTTGTACTTGTTTATTTTTCTTGTTTGGGAAATGGTTTCCTATCCTCCTAACAGCTTTTCTAAAATTTCATTTAATTTAGTTTCAAATCAAACCAGAGCTAATGCATAAATGTCATTGGGTGAGGTTGCTAGGGAGATTTGCATTAGAGAATGTTTTGTTGGAAAAGCATCTATTGGTATTATTAACAACAAAACTCTCGGTGGACATATATAGACCATAAATCTTGAGACTATTTTCACCATTTTTTGCCCTTTGGTGTTTGGAAATTCTAAATTTTGTTGATTTCAACTTGATGAATATAAAGATATATGCCATGAGTTTTAGATTATATCTCTGCTATTGTAATTGCTTGTTGGTGTTTATTAGTAGATATACGTGTATGAGTTCACTCCTGACTATTGTAATAAAGTTTTTTAGGATTTGGAAGTATCTAGTCTGGATTGGCAGTATAAAAACCATATATAAAATGTCTTGATCCATGCTAGCAGAAATCTGAAAATAAACTCAGCACAGTTCCTATATTTTATTCAAGTTCAAAGCTAAACATTTCTAACAGCTTATCGCTCCTTGCAGGATACACACTATTCATCGCATTTGTCATCGAGCGATTGCACCACTATCTTCAGAAGCTCATCACCCTGAGGAAATCAGCCAACACCTCCCAGCGAGGAGCTTGAAATTTTCCAAATGGAGTTCAAACGTGAATTTGAGAAAATGATTCCTTGGCTAAGTTCAAAAAATGTCATTCTGTGAAGTTCGGCTATTCAGCCATGGACTAGTCAATGGTGGAGTTGCAATTTTGTTTCTTCTGTACATACATGAATTGAATGTAATCAACGGAAAGAAACATATGTTGATTCTCCAAGTTAGAGTTCATTTTTATTTTCTTACAAGTAGCAAAACTTCCTGTGTAGATCAGTACAGCTTCTGTGCGATCTTGTGTTACAAATCTTGTAGTACTATTTTTACTAGGATCTTTCTAGTACTTTGTAAAGCAAGCGTGATCCATTTGTAAAAATATGGCAAAAGACATCCTTCACTCTTGTAGTATTTTGCTAAAAAAATGTTTTAAGTTCAATGGATGCCATCGAGAAAGTTCAAACATTTGATATTCCTGTGCTCATATTCTCAACCTGAATGTTATTTATTTGTTTGCGACTCGTCTCATACTTTGCGAGATGAAAATTTTTTCTCTCCAAGTTTTCTACTCTTTATATGAGTGGTGAATGTGTTCTCTCCACTCTCTTGTCTATTTTGGTTGATGACCCTGTTGACATAAAAAAATTGTATGGGAAAGTTTGTGTAGTACTAGCATATAAGTTCTAGAAAACTAAACAAGGAAAGTTCAAACAAGAAGCTCTATGCACTTTCATGTCTATTTTCGTTGATGTTCAACGTGTATTACTAGCATATAAGTTCAAAAAACAAACCGCAGTTCCATGAAAATGCAAAGAAGTTCAAAAAAATATAAAAATTTTCTAGAGTCAAGTACAAGTGCTCATCCAACACGGTTAAAAAATATGGTCCGTCCATGTATTACTAACATATAAGTTCAAAAGATTAAATGCGGTTAGTGCATATTGAATTCAAGAAAATCCTAAGATCGGTACAAACTCATAAGTATGAGTTCAAGTGATCAACCCCCTAAACATTTTCTTTTAAAAAATCATCAAGTTCAACGATATAAATCATGCAAGTTCGGGACGATAATACCATGAACCGTTGAAAAGTTACGAGGATAACCATACAGAAAAAACAGAGTAAAGTCTAGTCTGTGAAAATACGCTCAGTACAAAACCATACGGACATCCGTTCAAGTACTCTTTTTTAGAACCTTTCAAAATTACTCTATAAAAAATACATCAGTACAAATGCACACGTAGATCAGTACAAGTACTCTGTTTTTTCTGACGGAAAAAGACAGCATGATGGGTCTCACCGTAATCCAAATTACTCTTCAACGGTTGATAATTTGAGAAAACGTTCAACATGACTAAGTTTCGTATTTTTGATATCTTTCCAACCGTATATTATTTTCCTCATTTTAACAACTTTTAAAAAAATCGCGTTCGAAATCAAATTTGACCGTAATCGAATTTGTTTTGAAACAGTAAGGAATTAGCAAAACATTTCAATATGATAAAGTTGCGCATTTTCCATAGCTTTCCAGCGCCGTATCATTTGCATCAATCCGACAAACCGTTTGCAAAAAAACCATGAAAATACGTTTCGCCCAAAATTTCACCATTTTCCAAATTACTTTTAAATCGTATAGAATTACAAAAAATATTAGATATATGGAAGATGCGGATTTTCACCAGCTTTCCAACGCCATCTTATTTGCTCAATTCCGACAAACCGTTTGAAAATTGAGTACGAAATACGATTCACGTTTTTGGTTTTGAAAAAAAGGTTTTTTCAAAACTGCTCTTAAACCATAATGATTTTGCAAAAACGTTTGATATACTTGAAATATTGTTGTCAAGAGCTTTCCAACGATATATTACACGCCCCGTTCCAACAAAAAAGTTGCAAAAATGTTTTGAACTAAAGAAGACGATCTGTTAAACATAACTGAAGCATCAGTTCAACCGCTCAAAAATCATCAATACAACCGCGTGAAACCGTCAGTTCAAGTAGGGTAACAGAATAATATTCTGTTACGCGTAACAGAATAGCCCAGATGTATGTGTTATATATATATATATATATATATATATATATATATATATATATATATATAATTGCTGGGTATATATATTTTTAATAGAGAAAAATGCAAGTTGCTGGCGTTGGCGCACACTAAACGCCGTGGCTAATAGGATTATATATTACGTGTGTTAGCCATGTGGCACGCCATCACTACTCATAACATTGCTGACATGTGTGCGAAAGCGCCACTAGTTTTGAGCAATGGCGCCATATTAGTGGTGTCGTGTGTCCAGAGTGTATAGGTAGGCTATTTTTGGCACTTCATAGTTAGTCTTTTCTGCACTAGTGACTCAGAGTGTAACCCTTTCATGTTTTTTGTTCATATCTATAACTAGCTTAACAAGCTAAACGAGGTAGCTCGCGAGCCATATCAGTCGAGCCAATCTTGGATTTGAGCTTCTTATAATAACGAGTCAAATCGAGCAAGCTCGTTAACGAAATGAGCTCTAGTGAGTCAAGCCGAGCTGGCTCGACTCAGCTCGAATTTCAGCCCTAATTGTGGAAGTCGTTGTATTGATCTGAGGGTCGTAGAGGTATACATAGAGTACATGATGTGGCCAGAGGCTTACAGTAGAAGACAAGATATTGTGTTTACACTAATTTTATCTCTATTGCCTTATCTCTATCCAAATCACCTGTTTTGACCATGTTAGCTAGGTTGCCTTGCAGACCCTGATTTACTTTTGAAAGGCGGTCCCTTGGGGCCCGATTCATTAAAAAGTTAAAGAGTATTGCCCGGTTAATTAACAAAAAACCGAGCGAAAACCGTTACAACAGGCCCGCAGAAACAAGGCACACAGGGTGACCTGACAACCCACACAAGAACGCACAGACGCCGCCGAGGAGAAAAGCATCGTTGAGGTTGCAGCCCGGCGTCATCGTTATCACAGCTCCGCGAGGACGACTCCGACTTCATCATCGACAACCACCAAAGAAGCCCTCACTGCAAACAAGCATCGAGGCTTGCGTCGGCCAATGCCAAACAGTCAGCCACACGCGCCGGCAACCAGGCAGCTCTGACTCTATGGACGAGCATTGCATGAGAAAAGTGTTGGTCTTGCGCCGAGCCAGCGCAAGAGCCGACCACCCGTCTCGTGTCATCTTCACCGCAAGGGCCCCTCCTCAGGAGCTCCGACTTCACGAAGACGAAGCGAGGCACGAGGACTCCTCTGTTAGAATAAAATCTGAGGCATACCGTTGATCATCTGAGGACCAAGCAATCACACGAGCACGACACCGAGATTTTTTAACGAGGTTCACCGATATGGCTACATCCCCGCGGCTTGACTATGGGAGCTCCTCCCCGTGACACCGCTACAATACCGCACCCGGATGCCTTGGACGCCGGCACATGCCGCCGGCTTCCCCTGCATTACAGTGCTATTATGTTGGCATAGGTTACATCGTGTGCCTATATGAGAGGACTAGGATACAAGTGTCCTACTAGGACATGACTCCATATCCTATATAAACACAATACTACTTAGAGTCCAACTATAACCTACCGTGTACACAATATTCGACACAACTCTAACAAACTCCACCTTGTCGAATATTCTCCACCACCTTGAATTTGTCCATGCGTCAAACTTTCATGTACATTGGACTTGAGCTTGTCCCATGAGCACCGCTGCTACTCCAAAGACTCCATATGAGTCCATCTGCAACTTGTAGTCCCTTTTTTCTTGACCACGGTCAACACTCGAGCAAAATTAAGTTCCTTGTTACTCTAGTTTGTGCTCCCAACTTCCAGAGTACCTGTCCAACGCCATCACACACTAATCATTGACCTGCGTGAAAGTGAACAACTCACATATTAGGTGTCACACATAAGAGTTACTTGAACTCAACATCCGCTCCTTTCTTGACCGCATGTCTGAAATTTGAAGGAATTTCACCGTTGCTTGTAGTCATCCTGAGTCAAAGCCGCAGTTGTCTCACCACATGTATGACCACCAGAGCTCTGGTTCGTCTCCATGCACCATGCGTACCGCACGCCTAGCCGCTATTACGCGCCGAGCCTCCACTGTCCCGGTCGAGTCTCAAGGGTCGTGAACTCACACCACTCAACCCCCACTGCAGAGTATCATCGGTCATCGCCGACCGATGACGAGTTTCACGCTTCCATCGGACAACTGGGCTCCAGTCCAAACTACGTGTCACTCACTTTTCCCCGAGCTGAAATAGGCTTCGATTTTCTGGATCCTTACACCGCAGCCCCTCAATCCAGCTCCACCTTCAACATGACTCCATGTAGATGACCAGTCCACCCATGCGCCCCGTCGACTTCAAGCTCACATGCGTACGCCATCTTGAATCAACCCCACGCCATAGTCTTGTCGAAGCCACACAAGCACTCATGCATGTGCCACGTGTTTCCACGCCCAGAAGTCAGTCATCATCAGCATCACGCTCCTACGTCGTCGTCGCCGATCCCACCATCGTCTTCTGTACCAACAGACTTGCGTCGATCCCGTCAGACTGCCCAGTCCGACCCAGCCGAACCCGTTCGACTGTATGACACGCTCAAGCCTCCCAAATCGTCTTCCACGAAATTTCCATCCATCATCTGACAATTCCATCTTAGCGGACATGACTTCCTGCAACGCCTTCAAGCATCCCCATTGTGCCAACAAATCTTTCACCCTTGTCTGGCATAACCCAAGGTTTTCAGTTCCGTGAACTTCTCCACATCAAACCCGATGCCCGATGGAGTCACGATTCTTCGTATGATTGACACTGTGAAAAAATTAACCGAGCTTCCACTGCACATAGCTTCGAGGCACAACTCCCAACGCTAGCTATTGCTTTGCCAAGCCCCTAGCGCTGCTATACAAACGACAGGGTGCAGCCGAACCTTGGACGATCCTATTGATCCAACCGTGCATGCATGGGACAAGGTGAAGCGCATCCGCTGGATCCAAGCATCGTTCACTGATCGTGCAATGGCATCGGCTGCATAGTAGTTCCGGTTTCAATGGATGCGTACACGGTACACCTGATGGATTTTCTCTTTTCGCCGATTGATTTGCGTTCCAGTGCTATTATGTTGGCATAGGTTACATCGTGTGTCTACCCCCTAGGATACAAGTGTCCTACTAGGACACGACTTCATATCCTATGTAAACACAATACTACTCAGAGTCCAACTATAACCTACCGTGTACACAATATTCGACACAACTCTAACATCCTCGAACACACCGGAAGAGACCGACTACCAAGAACCATGAGCAAACCTGACTCCGCCAGAAGCCACCATCGTTGCCACAAACAGGAAGCCGCGCAAACATACGCATTGCCAGACGGACACCTGCCGACCGCAACACCGCGAGCGTCCAGCCCTAGGAGCGAGCAAACGGGATCCGAAGCTCTTCAAGGCGACGCTCCAAAGAGGGAAGCGATGATGTTGACGCCGTCGCCGGCCCTACCGAGCCTTAGGCTTTCACCTGAAGAGCAAGATCCGAGGGTGAAGGAGGAGACAGTTTTCCTCGATGACGCCTTCAAGAGGGTAAACCGACGCCCACAGGCGCCGACGCCGTCGGCCAGCGAGATCCCGGCAAGCTTTCACCCTGATTTGTACATGTTGACAAGTGTTGAACCCGGTGGCCGATGAGTAGTGATCAATGTTGATGTAGTCTCGTGATTTTCGGTCTCCTGGAGGATTGGCATGTCCCCATTACCCGCACTTTTGTTGATTCTTCTGTTGAAGATGGCCAACGGGGTCCCGTTAGCCGCACTTTGTGTTTTTCTACCATCGATTAACTCCATTTTTGTACAGCCGCACTTGGTTAATATGGCAAGATTGGGCGCGGAGCCAGGCTGTAGCTCCAACTTGTCCAGATTTTCCAAGTCGGCGAGAGTCAGCTTGTTGAGACTTGGGTAAGCTTCTTCACGGATGACCAGCTCAGCTCCGATGTAGGAGCCACCCAGGAGCTCCATCTCGGCGAGGTTTGGCATGACGGCGACTTTGTCCACGAAATCTTGCATCAAATTACCTGATCCTGACATGGTGAGCTTACCTAGGTTGGGCAAGATGAAGGGGGAGGTTGGCGACGAGTTGAGTGATTGAGTCTCCCGGCGAGTGTCAGGACCTCGAGACGGCGCGAGCTCGAGCTGGAGAACACGCTGGCAGGGAGGAGATGGCCGGACAAACTGAGGCTCACAAGAAATTCCATCTTCTCTAGCGCTGATGATAGGGCACCGACATGATAGTGGAACACGTTACTCATTGCGAGCGTCCGGAGATAAATCATGTTGTCCAAGGGGCAGCTGGCCGGCTTCCATTCTCCCATCGGCTCAGCACCGACGAGTGTTTGCAGGTTCTTCATAGTACGTGCACTTGGACTCCTGGTGGATACATGCAGATGCAGGGTCTCAGCGAGCACGTGGCGTAGCACGCTGATTTCCCATAATCCATCGGTGACAGTGGCCACTTTGGTCTTCCTCACATCCAACGTCTGGAGGTTGTCAAGCTTGGAAATGGACTCTGGGAGCTCCTGCAACCAGCAGTTCCTGACGCCGAGGTACCTCAGATGGATGATGCTCCCGATCTCGTCGGGCAGTCCAACAAGCAGCAGACCATGCAGATCAATGACCCGTAGGAACCGCGAGCTGCGAATGATGCTCAGTTGATGCAGTTTCGTCTGGCGAAATGCGGTGCCAGACCAGCCGCATGCCCTTAGAAACAACTCGGCGATGTTACTCCAGTGTGACTGCTGCTGTGCTAGCCCGTCGCCATCATGCCCCGAGACCAAGCCAGCAGCATTGTCCTCTAGAAAGTCACAGAAGAGAGACCGCAACTTGGGGAACTGGTCAGGAATATCAATGTATCTGTCGAGGAAGTTGTGGATGGCCAGGCGGCGCGCGACATGTGGGTTGAGGACATTGGCGTGGTGGTGGATCTCAAGAAAGCTGCACTCCTGGGCTTCCGACTGCGCAAAAGAGTGAAGCAAACTGTGGAGAGCCACCACCTTGATGCCTCCTCTTGCGTCTTTCTCCACAACCTCCACCAACCCTCTGCAGACCAGTTCCTTGAGGTAGGCCGTCCCGACTTCCTCGAGGGTTCTGCCTTTCTTGGTTGAAATGAACCCCTCGGCCATCCACAGACGCACAAGGCGGTCTGGGTCGAGAAGCATGTTTTCTGGTGCTGTGGCCAAGTAGAGGAAGCATGACTTGAGGTGATGCGGGAGGTCTTCAAAGGCTAGCCACCATAGGCACCTCATTGCCTTGGGCTGGCCCTTGGACACCTCCAGCTTCTCACTCAGCAGATCCTCCCACTCGCTTGTATAATCCTTTGCACGCAGGATTCCAGCAAGCACGATGACGGCTAAGGGAAGGCCTCTTGAGATGTTGTGAACTCTATTTCCAAGATCCGTTGTGTTTTCTCCATCTTTCGTCCACATTGGTGACCATACTGGCATACCAACTACACCGAATACTCTCTTGTCAAACAGTTTTGCTGTTTGTTCGACGTCGAGAGGATGCAGCTCCATGGGTGGAACTTTTCTGTCGGCATGCTTGATTTCCTTTGTGCTAAGCTTCGACGTAGCAAGAATTCTGCTCTTGGAATTGCCTGCCGGAAGCAAATCAAGCAAAGAATTCCAGTGAACGATGTCCACCACCCCATCCACAACCACAAGGTATTTCTTCTCTTCCAAGAGCCCTCTAAGTTTTCCACTGGTTCCACACACTGACCTGCTGCGCATGTTCTCCTCCAGAACCTGCGGCCTGATCTTCTCGTAAATCATGTCTACATATTGCTCGAACCGGATACACGGGGGAAGGCATATCCAGGCAAGCACCTCAAAGTGTTCCTGGATCTCAATGTCATTGTACAAGTTCCTCGCCAATCTTGTCTTCCCTGTGCCACTTGGTCCGATGATAGAGATGACTGCCCTATGAGAAATCCTTTCTTCTTTATCCAAGATGGTTTTTTTGAGGGTCTCAAATTCAGCACTCCTCAGCTCAACGCTTCCATCTTCAATATCCGTGAAATAGATAAGTCCAATTTTAATCTTAGTTGTTACCGACACCAAGATAATGTACAATTTTAGCTGATTTTTTTTCATATTTGACACAAAATATTCTATAATTTAGCATTACTATATGAAATCATGGATAACACGCACTGGTCATGCATAGTGAATTTCACTACTCCCTTCATCTCAAAATTTTTGTCTTAGAGTTGTCTAAATACGAATGTATCAAGTCATGTTTTAGTATTAGATACATTCCTACCTAGACAAATTTAAGACAAGAATTATAAGACGGAGCGAGTATTTATCAACTAACATTTTGTTGCTTGTGAAACACATCACATCCAAATAAATTAACTACGATAGTTGGCAGAGCGCACCTTGCTATTGGAGGCATTCCTCATTACCCCCAAACGAGCTAGAGCATGTTTGGTTCAGACTTAAAAGCTTCCTTTGGAAGATATTTTGGGGTGTTTGGTTTAGGGCCACAACTACCTACCATAACCTGGCCACAACTGCCTAGACTAACCTTGGTCTTTTTCGAAAAAAGAGGATAAACCCCGGCCTCTGCACCAGAATGATGCTTGCAGCCATATATTATTAATAGTGTTAAATTCAGCAGTCGAACAATCTCGACCCAGAAATAAAGCGAAAAAGAAACCCAGAGGCCGTATACCTCGCGACAGTAACTTCCCCACATAGCCACCAACCCTATGTTACAAGACCCACCAGAAATGAAAAATACACAACTCCTTGGCTACACCTTCAAGAAGGAATCATCGCACATGCGCCGATAATGGTGAGCCCACCACAAGGTTGAACTCTGGATTCTCAACCCAAAGCCAAGCTTCAATCCACCACCTTCAGCAAGGACACGACGCAGGTGTGCATCGATATAGCCCGATCAGAGATCTTGTGTTTTCACCGGAGTGCATACACTCGTCGTTGATGCCGTCTGTACCAGCCGCCCTTATTTGTCTACCGATGCCTCGATTGCCGGATACCTCTGGATAAGACAACGGAAGACAAAGACGCCCCGTACCGCCTGCCTCCCGCTACTGTCGCACAACCTTCGATACAACAGCAACATGCTAATCATGACACCTCCGCCAGAGCCACCATGCATCTCCTGCCAGCAGCAGGCATGACTTGACATCTCTGTATAAGACATCGTGCGTAGCATCTGCCGGTACTGCATCCACCAGTGGCTTTAACTATCCGCGACAGGCACCGCCCGACAAGTCCGAAAGAGTCACATTTGTCACCTGCCGAGCCGCATCGAACGCGATCTATTGATGGAGGGGACGCCCCATACTGCCACTAGCCTTAGAAAGGCCGCCACCACCTCAAGATCAAGACTCTGAGTCCCCCACACAACCAAGGAGTCCGCCATCACTAATGAAGAGGGGCTGCCGCCCCGATTCCAGGCACTACAGGGAGCAGCCACTGTCGTGCCCGCCGTTGTCGTCGCCCATACAACGGCAATTGCCGCCGCGATCCTGCATCAAATGCCGTCGACGCCGGAGGAAGCTCCAGCCACCACACGTGTCTTGCGACGTCCTTTCGAGCAGAATCCCAAGATGCGCCACCACTGGCACAACCACAAGGAGCCACCACCTGGCCCGTCATCCCTGGCGGAGGGGATGCCGCCGCCATCTTGTTCGGATCCGGCACCACGCGATTTCCTCCGGCCTCCCCCAACCACGCCAGTGAACGAGGGCAGCCCAAGCATGCGCCCACAATTGGTTAGGGCCGCCGATTGGCGCCCAAGCCTGTACCACCCGTAGGAGAACCGATCTAGAGTGGGAAACCCCAGATCCGCCACCGGGATCCCATCGGGCCGCCGCCCGAACGTGCTAACTCCGCCTCCATGCAGGGCGCCCAGAGGCGTCGTCTCATCTCAGCCAGAGAACCCCTCGCGGAGAGAGAAGGAGAGCCCGTTGTTCGCCGTTCACCGGGCAAGCTTCGCTCGCCGGCCTCCTCCGGCAGCGGCGGGGAAGCATGGTGACAGGGAGAGTCAGGGGCAGCGGCGGCTAGGGTTTGCCCGAGTCATCCCCTGGAGGCGACGCGAGTGACGGGCTGTGCGACCGACAGTGAAGCCACAATTTCTCATACTGGGGGTTTGGTTTGGAATCACACTTTCTGTTTGTCATACTTCTCTAACCATATGGCCTATATCTCATCGTCTAAACATTTTAATGCACTTAGGTTGTTTTTTTCGATAAAGGGCATTCTTTATTGACTCGTAATGTTGCATCTAGCGGATACAAAACACAACGAGTACACACCCGGCCTCTGAATAACGAAGATGCACACAACGCACTTAGGTTGTGGAAACTACACATGTGTTGGCTGCATGCAGCAGCCTGGACGACGAGGGTTGATGTGGTGGTGGCGGTGGCGGTGGCGAGGCGTGTATGTATGGCAAACGTGCAGCTCACACGGAGAACGTCGGGGCGAAACTACCCCAGGGACTTGGAGGATACGTCAGTTATATATACTGTGGAAAAGAGTTAACATCTTACATGTTATGGTGAACCATTAGGATTGCCTACCAGGTAGTATCTTCATCAATGAATGACACACTCCATATTTCCGAAGGAGTGCTTCCAATATTATAAGTGTCCTTAATCTGCTCAATTTCTTTGATCCTCTCATTGATCTTTGTAATCTCCCTTGAAAGTACATGCCTTGCTACAACCTGTGTATGAAATACATATTATTAGTAGAACACTGGCAATGTTGTGACAACGGAATACAAATAATTTGTAGGACTGGAAAGTAGTTTGAATATAGTACCACAAAAGTGGTCATCCCATATGGTCTTTTACATGTTGTACATATTACAAGTCAAACTATGGCAAGCTCTACTTCAACACACTTCAAACAAATCTAGACTACGATGTGGTTCAGTATAGCCCCGCAAAATAAAAGTGGTTCGGTATAAACACGATCTGCAATATGTTGGTGAGATACTATTGTCGAAAGGCAAAAGATTGAGATGAAGACCTAGGCTAAGGATCACACTGAATTTTCTTTTATTTTTCCTCCAGCATAGCTTTGGTAGTGTATGATTTTGCTGTTTGTCTGCGTGATTATTTGTGTGCGTGCGTGCCTGTGTGGGTGTGTGGGTGGGTATGTTGGTGTGTGTGTGTTGGTGTTTGCTGTGTGCTTCCTGGCCATGCGGAAATCAGATATGTGCTCGTTGTGTTTATGTCCCGTGGGCACTTCAATTTGAGTTAATAAAATCAACTCTTTATACAAAAAAGTTGTACTATTAGATCATATAATAGGGGTAAATGCCTCTGCTAATCGATAATATGTTCAGCATATAGCAAACCGATGTCGCTTGATTCGCATATGGATGTTCTTTTTAATGCTTGGGCTCCGCAAAAAGAAAAAACTATGAATAGCATACGTTGTGAAAAATAATTACTACTACAGGAGTTCATCAGGGGAGGGGATCAGCGGAGGGGAGGTACCACACGTCCCCACCTCAAGGACCCCGCCTGTAAAAATCAACAGACTATGCATACTACTCTCTCAGTAAAGTAGTGATCTAAACACTCTTACATTAGTTTACGGAGATAGTACTAGCTACAATCAGCGTCTGGGAGAGGAAATTACCTGCATGGCTAGTCCATTGATGGAAAAAAATTATATCCATTGAGCAGTTTGACAGCGGACCGGTACCAGGCGTGGCCCCACTTGATTTTCACCTGGAACATCTCGACCTTGAGATGGAACTCGTCGACGGCGTCCTCCACATCGAAGGCCACCTCCCGCGTCTCCCGCACCCAAAGCAGCAGCAGCTCGCTTGCACAACCGCGGCGCTGCTGGTCAGCACCACGGACGACCGCCTGCAGGTAACCCAGACGCTGACGCAGCGTGCGGATCTGGCCATCCACTTTGAGAAGAGCCGTCGCCTCGGCGGACGCCACCTCGCTCAGCTTTGAGATGACAGCGGATACCCCAGCATCCGCCATGATTCCTAGCTCTATCTCCGGATCTAGAGTCACGCAACTTGGGTAGTTGTGTACTCTAGAGCAAAGGAGAAATGGCAGTGTGCTCCTGCAAATCAAGGCTAGATAACTATATAAGGTCTTCCAGCTAATCAACCTCTGTGCATTTTGGACCATGTGCCCTTTTCGTTATCAGCATGGTCGTCAGGTTTTAGCTACTGCGTGCAGAGTCGCCAACTCGATCCTATTTAATGTCTATTATGTTTATTATGTTTTATCTACTAATTTTTTGGACTAAATTTAATGGAATGCTACTCATATATTCATTGTAGTTTACCAACCATAAGAATTGCGGAATTGCTTTACGGAGGGCGCTTGGGAACGATACTTCCTTCCTAACAGCTCTAAGTATCAGGCAAAAAAGAAAGAGAACAATTGCCTCCTGCGCACTGTTGGCGCTGCCACGTACAATCGTCCATGCATCGGCCGCAAGTTTGTCGTCTGTATAGGAACACTAAGAATTGTAGGCATATACTTGGTCCTCCTAACTTGATATATTCATTATGTTTTTGTAGTATCGGCGAGTACACAAGAACTAATATTATCTTTCTTTCTTTTTTGCGGGGTAAGAACTAATATTATCATTGTCATTGCAAGGTCTATCGATCCAACTTCTAGCAATAGTAGTATGTGTTCGTATTTTTTCTGTGTACTAGATGCTCTGCTGAGAGGTAAGAGAAACAATGACTTGTAAACTTAGTCATATAAAAATATTAGTTCCATTCAAACCAGGCATTGGTTGTTACATGTGTGGATGATCACTTGTTGAACTTGTAAGGGCCTCAGTTTAAGGCCGGGCAAGCGCCTCTCCCACCCCCATCAGAAAAACAGGGCTTTTCTCCCGCGTCTTACGGATCTGGCCATGTTTACAATTTTCTGGTTTGTAATTAGCTGCTCCCATGGTATCTAGCTAATCAATCCATCATCCATCGATCCTACTGATGTGTGTCTACTAAAAGTGCCATCTTGATCTTGGCCTGGTGCGCAACTACTCCAGTACTTAATCACTAGCTACACCAAGAAAAGAACTTTATCCAAGGAAAAAATTATACAAAAAAAAGCTACACCAAGAAATGGCTAAAAAAAGTGCAGCCTGGTGCATGTAGCTCCTGCTTGCGCAGAGGGGTAAGGAAGAAAATTTTATTACCCATTGGTGATGTGGATGTTGGATTATCTAAGTCCCGGCAATTGAGGGGGAGCTAGAAGATAATCATTAATGATAGTGCATTGTACTTTGTTTAAGGAGTAGCTGGTGTTTACTTGTGTTTGTCCTTATCGGCCGGCTGACAAAGACCCGTTTTCTTGTTGTACAATCATCAGTATATCATTTCGTGACGATTCCACTCACACGTAGCCTGTTAAGAATTGGACAACAGAGAAAAATGGCTGGCAGCATTATCAACACTGTAAAGAAATAGCACTTTATAGTGCCGTTAGTAGCACGTTATAGCGTGTAGAGAATTGTCTCGCTATATAGATCAGTGTACAATGTCTCGCTAGTAGCGTATTTCAAAGGGAGGCGCTATTTTATTTTTTTCCTTAATTATCATCAGGTAAATATCTCATGACGGATACATTCAGAAAAACTACCTGCATCAGAACATTGCCATGTATATGTTTAGCATTAGTGCCGCCGGTAAATAATTTGAGGTGGTTTCTCACTGTCAGGAAAATTTGTTAGAACTGAAAAACTGTATCTTTTTTTTAGATGATCAGGGGAGGAGGGAACCCCCCACCCCAGTTCCATTGCAAGAATGAACCCAGAGAGGGTTCCTTACCATCATGCCAGGGATGTATCAATTGGCTCTAACAGAAATGAAAGACCCAAAATTATACTAGGGTGCATGTAGGCAATCACAGGATGTCAGCTAAAGCCCATTGCAGTTTACATCACGATCTGCAGCCCAGAGCTCTCGTCCCCCAGTGGTGTCACTAATCCTCTTCATCGGAGCAGCCTCAGGTGAGGGAGACAACCCACCCATCTCCAAGACCGAAATCGGGCTGAGGATGGTGTGCTTCCCCGATGCTTTTGTTACTGGATGGAGAAGCTGGTTCTTCATCATCAGACGGACTGGGCACGCCCAGGAAAGCTTGCGTGTCCAGTGAGGCTAGCCACACCCTATCTCGTCCCAACAACCCTGCACCTCGTGGACTGTACGTACGCGACTCTGTCAGTAATGAGCTAACTCCAAATGATGGGTCTCAAACTGATCAAAACAAGTGATGTTTGTTGAGTTAGTTGAACTACCTGCATCAAAACGTTGCCATGTATATGTCTGGCATTAGTGCCACCGGTAAATAATTTGAGGTGGTTTCTCACTGTCACACATAAATGCATGAATGTATCTACGGCTTGTCTTGTCTATAGGTTTCTGTGACGACTAGTATGTAACAAATAATAACTCTCA
The DNA here is from genome assembly GCF_002162155.2 of Triticum dicoccoides. Lineage (NCBI taxonomy): Eukaryota > Viridiplantae > Streptophyta > Magnoliopsida > Poales > Poaceae > Triticum > Triticum dicoccoides. The sequence continues at coordinate 771,091,498 of NC_041393.1, read as the reverse complement.
GTCTGCGAGTAAAAATTGAGACCATGGGGACAACGAGAATCCATGACCTCGTGTTTTGCATATGATATTACGGGTGGCCGGCCGGCTGGTGCGCACTTATCGAATCGACCAGTTTTTTAAGGTGTCGATGACAATCGATGGGCCAAGACTAAGTCTGTGATGTGATGTTTACAGCTCAACCTTAGCACAAACAAATTAAAGATTTTATTGCGACTCAACCAAGTCGCTTGGCTGACATGGCTTTGGCAACCGCGTTCAGATTTGAACTGGCAAATAGTGCTGAGCTAGCCATCTTTGCTCAGCACACTCGATTTTGTAGTTTTCCCCTTTTTTTGAGAAATTTTCGTAGTTTTCCTTTGAGCCCCTGTTAGAATAAATCCGAGGCGTACCGTTGATCATCCGAGGACCAAGCAATTACACCGAGCACGACACCGAGATTTGTTAACGAGGTTCACCAATATGGTTACATCCCCGGGGCCTGACTACGGGCGCTCCTCCCCGTGACACCGTCACAATACCGCACACCGGCCACCCGGGCGCCGGCACACGCCGCCAGCTCCCCCTTGCACACCTGTGCTATTATGTTGGCATAGGTTACATCGTGTGTCTAGCCTCGCTATATATGAGAGGCCTAGGATACAAGTGTCCTACTAAGACACGACTCCATATCCTATCTAAACACACACTAGTAGAAAAACACCTAATAGTCCCGGTTCATAAGGGCCTTTAGTCCCGGTTCATGAACCGGGACTAATGGGTCGTTACTAATACCTCCACCCATTAGTCCCGGTTCAAACACGAACCGGGACCAATGTGCCTCCACGTGGCCCTGTGCACCTCGCCCAGCCAGGGGGCCTTTGGTCCTGGTTGGTGGCTCCAACCGGGACCAAAAGGCATCCACGCGTCAGCATTCCAGTGGTTGGGAATTTTTTTTTTGAAAGGAGGGGAGGTTGGGGGTTTTGGGGGGTTAATTTAGGTGTTTCATATATTGTGTTAGCTAGCTAATTAATAGAGAGAAGTGTCCTCTCTTATGTCCGTGCTTGGTCGACGCTACGTACTATATATACATAAGTGATCAAGAGAACCATTCAGTACAGAAGTTCGTCATGCATACCGAGAGAAGTGATCGATCGACCTCTCCTTCTCCGAGAGATTGGTCGAACAACAAGTTTTCGTATCATGTATCCGATGCTACTGGCTACATACATGTACAATATGTATAAGATCTCTTAATTACAAACCCCTAGCATTTGAAATCAATTTCCACATGGTATTCTCCGGCTTTACTGATGACGTGGTCAAGAAAGAATCCCGCCAATTCCTCTTGAATTGCTTTCATGCGATCTGGTTCTAGGAGTTCATCCCGCATCTGCCATGTCTAATTTGAAGAAGGGGGTTAATTAATACATATATATGAATGAAACTCAACAGAAATGATGGTGTAATAAAATGAAATTGTGAATATTATTTCTTACGCACTTCATATTGTCTTCTAGAGTAGCCCCGCTTGTTTTTCAAAGTCGCGGTGTGGATGAACTCGCACACGTAGTATCCACAGAAATCATTCCCTTCCTCCTGCCACAAGCACTTTACAGGAAATAGAGGTCAATCAAACTGATAATGAAGCATTATAAATGGCATTGATGAAAGTATAGCTATAGAATCAACGGGAGATGCGCGCAACTAGCTAGCCAGTAGTACTTACTTTCGGGTATTTATATGTCAGCTCCTTTGGCAGTCCCGGAGCTTCTGCGGTGAACTATTTCCAAACCCTGCAAGACAAAGAAAATAATTATTATTACTTGAGATATCAGGAAATGAACAAAAAGTTGCCGATATGGTGCGATAATGATCGATTGAACTTACTTGCTGAGCATTTCAGTGATGTCCGCATAGGATTTGGGACCTTTCCGTCTCGAGTCTAAGACGGTTACTAGTCCACGCTCAAGCTTAATCTTCAGAAGAATATAGTGGTACCTGCGCACGCATGCATAACTCATCAATTACATTACTATAAGCTCGCTTGAGTAATAAGGGAAACCGAATATGCACACGACAGTAACACTCACGGGCCGTTGTAAGGAAAGAGTATGGTATCTTTGTTTTGATTTTTGATCAACGATTGTAGCAAGTTGTCCTCGGCCTCTTTGACGTTCTTTGCAACCAGAAATACATCTATGATATTTGTGTTAATGAAACCAATATCATAAATTTCTTGTTTTTTGCACTCGACGATCTTCAATCTGCATAATATATTGAGGATAATTAATTATAAATACATGCAATGAAAGAGCCGAGCAATATATAGAGACTTAATGACAGAAATAGTACTTACATGCAGTAGCAAAAGACCATTAATTTATGGAGGGCCTTTTGATTGAAGAACTCAAAGAACTCCTCAAATGGAACAGTCAACAGATTATTTGCAACGAGATCGTGCTCCTCTTTAATATGCAGATACAAAGCATTCTTACCCTCAGACTCTCTGCAGGTTTCCATGTACCAATTATAGAATCTTCGCATCATTGTTGTCAGAGATTTTTCATCTTTGACGAGAGGCTTCCCGTACTCGTATCTGTGTTCGTCCACCTCCAAGAAATCAGGAAGTGCATCGTCAGGCAAGTAATCGTCAAGATTGCCATAACCGGCCACCGTCCCCGAAGCATTAGACACATTGAGCGGGGGGCACGATTGCTGTGCTTGTTCGCCGAGCTGGGCAATTTTTTCCCCTTTGCTCGTTCTTTTGACCTTTTAGCACTGACAGTAGTCCCCGACCGCTAGGCTTGGAGATATGTCTGTTCAGTAATGCGCTCATAGTTGGTTCTCGACGGAGACTTTGGTGGTTTCCTCAGGGCATCGATAGTGCGCTTTGCTTTCACCGGATCTACCTTCTCCTCCGGAGGTGGATGTCTCTTTGCTTTCACCCCTTCAAAGAACTCCTTCACGTGGGTCCGCACAATCATATCGTTTTCCTCCTCGGACCTCTCGTACGGTAACTTCTCTAGAGGCTTGAGAGATGATGGACCGTATTTGTATTGCCTCCCGCCTCTGGTTGTGCTGCTAGACGCCGGAGCAGACGAAGCGGCTGCGGCGTCTGTCTTCTTTCGTGCTTGCTTACGAGGCAGAGGAGAAGGAGTACGACGCGCCGGAGCAGCCGGGGCGGCGGCGGGTCTCTTCCGCCCTTGCTGGCGAGGCGGAGAAGGAGGATGCTGCTGGCTGCTCGGGAGCGCCGGCGCAGGCGGAGAAGGAGGTGGAGTGTCGCCATGCGCCGGAGAAGGAGGCGGAGTGCCACCACGCGTGCCCTGATCGTCACTCGCCGGAGGAGGAGGCAGTGGAGGAGGCGGAGTGCCCTGACTCGCCGGAGCAGGAGGAGGAGGTGGAGGCGTCCAGTTCAAAAGGTTGATGAGCTCCTTCTTCTATAGGCATGGAGACTTCAGAGCAGAACCCAGCCTAGTCTCCCCTTCACCGGTAGGGTGGTCAAGCACGAGGTCCTCAAATCCCTCCGTTATTTCATCCACCATCACCTTAGCATATCCTTTTGGAATCGGCTGGGAGTGATAAGTTGTGCCGGGTCCACTAGGATAAACTTGGCCAACAGCCGCCTTGACCTTCAAAGTCATCCATCGCGCCATCATGTGGCAATTTTGAGACTCCATGATACAATCCACGGGATAGCTGGGAGGAGCCGTCAAGACATGCTCCGGCTGAAGCAGCTCGGTGGAAGCCACGCTGCTTCTCCGCTGAGATGGCGGGGTAGCTTCGGGGGAAGCTTCGGCAGGTCGTTTGCTGCGATCTGCTGCTTCTCGTTCCTCTTCTCGACCCTCTAGCCCCATTACCCTTTCGTGCAGCGCCTGCAGTTGGTCCTGCTCCAGTTTCTTCCTCCTCTCGTGGATTTTGTAACCCCCTCCGTCCAGAAAACCAACCTTCCACGGAATGGAGCCTGGCGTGCCTCGTGTTCGTCCAGGGTGCTCAGGATTCCCAAGGGCCATTGTGAGCTCGTCCTTCTCCCTGTTTGGAAGGAACGTCCCTCGCTGCGCTGCATCGATATAGTGTCGAAGGTTCTTGACTGGCATTTCCAGTTGCTCGTCCGTCCACTGGCAAAACCCTGTTACAGGGTCCAAGGTTCCGCCAGACCTGAAGAACCAAGTCCGGCAACGGTCTGGCCACCTCATTGTCTCTGGTTCGATCCCTTTTTCAAGCAGATCATTCTCAGCCTTGGACCACTTAGGCCGGGCTTGCAGGTAGCCACCTGAGCCCGTGCGATGGTGAAGCGTCTTCTTCGCAGAATTTTTCTTGTTTGTCTCCGACATCTTCTTACTCTTTTCCGATGTCTTGTGGGCCACAAATGCGGGCCAGTGATCTTTGATCTTCTCATATTTGCCGATGAATTCTGGTGTCTTTTTATTTTTGACAAACTGGTTCAGCTCTTTCCTCCACCTCCTCATTAGGGTTGCCATCTTCTTAAGAGCACAAGACTTGATTAATTCCTCTTTAACTGGCTTCTCCGGATCCTCCTCTGGCGGTAGGGTGAAATTTGCCTTCAGCTCAGTCCAAAGATATTCTTTCTGCATATCATTGACATAAGACACCTCAGGGTCTTTCTCCTTAGGCTTATACCATTGCTGGATGCTGATCGAGATCTTCTCCCTAACAAGAACCCCGCACTGAGAAGAAAATGCCTTCCTTGTCCGGATGGGTTCAATCGGTTCGCCGTCGGGCGCGATTTCTATGATCTCAAACTTTTCATCCGAGCTCAACTTTTTCTTCGGGCCTCGTCTCCTTACCGAAGTTGTGCTCGATCCGGAGGGCTAGAAATTATAAGGAAGAAAGACGAGATAATTAATATGTGTACATATACCAAAACAATCGAAGCATCAATTAACTAGTCAGCACGGGCTTAACTAATATATATATATACCTGGCCGGGCTCGGTTCCGTCACCGGAGCAGTCAGCACGGTCTCCTTCTTGTTCCTCCATTGTGTCACCGGAGCCATCATGAACATAGTCCTGTTCTTGTACCGGCATTAATGGGCCGAAGCCATCATGAACATAGCCCTCTTCTTCACCCCGTTCTTCCAGCTGACCAACAACGGTGTCGAGGAGAAATGACGCAACTTCATCCCTTCCATTTGCGATTATGTCCCTCAATATCGCTTCTGTTTCTTCGTCTCGGCAGTGCTCCATAGTTTCTGCAAATATTTACAACATGTTTATATATGGTACAGATGGAACTAGTGGCAAACGTAGAACTAGCCAGCTAATCACAATAAGGAATCATGTTAGTGGCCTCGACGCTGCTTCTGTAGGGTTTGGGGTCGCCTCGACACAACAACGCTTCGAGAGAGTTAATTTGTCGAGTAGGGGCGCGGCGGGAGGGGGTAGGAGACCAACATCGTTTTCTCTCTAGGGTTTGGGTGTTGTCCTCGAGAGTTTTGGTCGAGCGAGAGGGCCGAGG
>NC_041393.1:771084734-771085676 GCF_002162155.2 Triticum dicoccoides | reverse complement strand
CGCCCCTCATGTCGAAGTTATCTCGAGGGGGTTATATTGACAACGACGCGACAACGACGAGAAAGGAAAATAATTAAGGAAAAGGAAGAAAAGAGGAAGAAAGAAGAAGGAAGAAGAAGAAGAAAAAAAAGAGGAGAAGAAGAAAGGAATAGAGGAGAAGAAGAAAAAATAGAATTTCTATTTTTTCTTCTTCTCCTCTATTCCTTTCTTCTTCTCCTCTTCTTTTTCTTCTTTTTTCCTCTTCTTATTTATTTCTCCTCTTCTTCCTCTCCTCTTCTTCATCTTCTTATTTTCCTTTTTCCTCTCATTCTTTTTCTTCTTCTTTAATTCTTCCTTCTTCCTTCTTCCTCTTTTCTTCCTTTTCCTTATTTTACTTTAAATTTCTCCTCTACACTAACCTAAAATGCACTAACCTAAAATCGATATCTACTAACAACTTAAAAAAATAATACATATATGAAAAAATGCATATATGAAAAAAAAACATCATCATATCATCAACAGAAAAATAGTATTTTTTTTTAAAATCTATCTTTTGCATATATACATCAACATATATATACACTAACCTAAAATGCACAAAAATGCTATCGGAGAGGGGGTATATCGAACCCCCTCATGTATCCACATACATACATCTATACATACATATATACTTACATATATGTATAAATTTTTGCATATATAAAGTTTTTCTAAAATCTAACTTTTGCATATATGAACATATATACACAGAGAACATATACATATATACACAGAGAACATATACATAAAATGCACAAAAAATAAGAGGAAAGGGCGCCGGCGGCCGGACCGAAGTCGGCGGCGTGTTGTCGGGGCGACGACGACGGGGTTGGGGAAGGGGCGGCGCGCGCGGCGACGGCGACGGGGTCAGGGAACGGGTGGCGCACGCGGCGACGGCGACGGGGTAGGGGCAGGGGC
>NC_041393.1:771054660-771084525 GCF_002162155.2 Triticum dicoccoides | reverse complement strand
CCAACCGGGACTAATGCCCCCCTTTAGTCCCGATTGGTGCCACCAACCGGGACCAAAGGCCTCTGTGCTGCCTCGGGGCCAAAGTTTAGTCCCACCTCGCTAGTCGAGAGGGGCGCGCAGTGGTTTATAAGCCCCACTGCCGCACCCCTCTCGAGCTCCTCTCCACCGCAGGCTTTTGGGCCTACTTGCTATTGCTTTGCCTTCTGGGCCTTCTGAGCCTACTGCGGGCCTGAATCCTGGCCCATAGTAGGGTTTCTAGTCGTATTCAGGCCGTGGGGGCCCAGTAGGAGGCATTTTTTTGTTTTTTTTTCTTTACTTACTGTTGCTATATTTATTTATTTTCAAGTTTTTTTCTTTTATTTTCTTCATTATTTATTTTCTTTTGTTTTTTGCTTTATTTTTAATTGTTTTTGCTTTTAGTTTTAGGAAAATTATAAACTTTCTGTTAGTGCCATTAGTTTTCAAATTTGAAAACACTTTTTTTGTTTTTTTGTTTTCTTTCTTGCTTTATTTATTTTATTTTGTTTCTACTTACAACAAAATACTTATTGTTGTTTTTTCTTTTGTTTTCTGCATTATTTATTTTATTTTGTTTTTTGCTTTATTTTATAATTGTTTTTGCTTTTAGTTTTAGGAAAATTATAAACTTTCTGTTAGTGCCATTAGTTTTCAAATTTGAAAACACTTTTTTTGATTTTTTGTTTTCTTTCTTTCTTGCTTTATTTATTTTATTTTGTTTTTACTTACAACAAAATACTTATTGTTGCTATTTTTAATTATTACGAGGGCCAAACCATAAGACATTAAAGCATTTCAAATGAACTCTGAAAAAGTTGAAAGTTGGCATGGTATCATAAATTGACCCACATAGCATGTGCATGTACAAAACGGACAATGGTATCATACTCGTCAGTTACAAAGTTGGCATGGTATCATCATAGTAGTTGCGGGAAAAAGTCTTCACTTTTTCTTCGCTTGTGTCATTTGCTTATTGCGCCGTAACCATGGATAATCTTCATCGTTTATCAGGATGCTGGGGTCAGCCTTGACTTTGAAGGGAGGAATTTCATGAAACTTTTCATAATCTTCAGACATGTCTGTCTTGTCCTCCACTCCCACGATGTCCCTTTTTCCTGAAAGAACTATGTGGCGCTTTGGCTCATCGTATGATGTATTCGCTTCCTTATCTTTTCTCTTTCTCGGTCTGGTAGAGAAGTCCTTCACATAGATAACCTGTGCCACATCATTGGCTAGGACGAATGGTTCGTCAGTGTACCCAAGATTTTTCAGATCCACTGTTGTCATTCCGTACTGTGGGTCTACCTGTACCCCGCCTCCTGACAGATTGACCCATTTGCACTTAAACAAAGGGACCTTAAAATCTACTCCGTAGTCAAGTTCCCATATGTCCACTATGTAACCATAATATGTGTCCTTTCGCCTCTCGGTTGTTGCATCAAAGAGGACACCGCTATTTTGGTTGGTGCTCTTTTGATCTTGGTCAATCATGTAAAATGTATTCCCATTTATCTCGTATCCTTTCCAAATCAATACAGTCAAAGATGGTCCCCTGGACAACAAGTACAGCTCATCAAAAACAGTGTTGTCACCTCTGATACGTGCTTCCAACCAACTGCTAAAAGTCCTGATGTGTTCACATGTAATCCAGTCGTCGCACTGCTCCGGGTATTTGGGGCGCAGACTGTTCTTGTGTTCATCGACATACGGGGTCACCAAGGTAGAGTTCATTAGTACTGTGCAGTGTGCTTGAGACCAAGAATACCCGTCCCTCCATATTATCGAGACCCCTCCAAGCGTGCCTTTTCCAGTCAGTCTCCCCTCATACCGCGATTCAGGGAGACCTATCTTCTTCAGGCCAGGAATGAAGTCAACACAAAACCCAATGACATCCTCTGTTTGATGGCCCATGGAGATGCTTCCTTCTGGCCTAGCACGGTTACAGACATATTTCTTTAGGACTCCCATGAACCTTTCAAAGGGGTACATATTGTGTAGAAATACGGAGCCCAGAATGACAATCTCGTCAACTAGATGAACTAGGACGTGCGTCATGATATTGAAGAAGGATAGTGGGAACACCAGCTCGAAACTGACAAGGCATTGCACCACATCACTCCTTAGCCTTGGTATGATTTCTGGATCGATCACCTTCTGAGAGATTGCATTGAGGAATGCACATAGCTTCACAATGGCTAATCGGACGTTTTCCAGTAGAAGCCCCCACAAAGCAACCGGAAGCAGTTGCGTCATAATCACGTGGCAGTCATGAGACTTTAGGTTCTGGAACTTTTTCTCTGCCATATTTATTATTCCCTTTATATTCGACGAGGAGCCAGTCGGGACCTTCATACTAAGCAGGCATTCAAAGAAGATTTCCTTCTCTTCTTTGGTAAGAGCGTAGCTCGCAGGACCTTCGTACTGCTTTGGAGGCATGCCGTCTTTTTCGTGCAAACGTTGCAGGTCCTCCCGTGCCTCAGCTATATCTTTTGTTTTCCCATACACGCCCAAGAAACCTAGCAGGTTCACGCTAATGCATCACATCGATCGAAGAGCGGACCTCTAGGTCTTTCCAGTAGGGTAGGTCCCAAAATATAGATTTCTTCTTCCACATGGGTGCGTGTCCCCCAGCGTCGCTCGGAACAGCTAGTGCGCCGGGACCCTTTCCAAAGATTATGTGTAAATCACTGACCATAGCAAGTACGTGATGACCGGTACGCATGGCGGGCTTATTCCGGTGATCTGCCTCGCCTTTAAAATGCTTGCCTTTCTTTCAACATTGATGGTTGGTCGGAAGAAATCGACGATGGCCCAGGTACACATTCTTCCTGCAGCTTGCCAGGTATATACTATCGGTGTCAAGTAAACAGTGCGTGCATGCGTGGTATCCCTTGTTTGTCTGTCCTGAAAGGTTACTGAGAGCGGGCCAATCGTTGATGGTCACGAACAGCAATGCCTTTAGGTTAAATTCCTCCTGTCTGTGCTCATCCCACGTACGTACACCCTTTCCATTCCACAGCTGTAAAAGTTCTTCAACTAATGGCCTTAGGTACACATCAATGTCGTTAAATTCCTTTAGGTTAAATTCCTCCTGTTTGTGCTCATCCCACATACGTACACCCTTTCCATTCCACAGCTGTAAAAGTTCTTCAACTAATGGCCTTAGGTACACATCAATGTCGTTGCCATGTTGCTTAGGGCCTTGGATGAGAACTGGCATCATAATGAACTTCCGCTTCATGCACATCCAAGGAGGAAGGTTATACATACATAGAGTCACGGGCCAGGTGCTGTGATTGCTGCTCTGCTCCCCGAAAGGATTAATGCCATCCGCGCTTAAAGCAAACCATACGCTCCTTGGCTCACTTGCAAACTCATCCCAGTACTTTCTCTCGATTTTTCTCCACCGCGACCCGTCAGCGGGTGCTCTCAACTTCCCGTCTTTCTTACGGTCCTCACTGTGCCATCGCATCAACTTGGCATGCTCTCCATTTCAGAACAGACGTTTCAACCGTGGAATTATAGGAGCATACCACATCACCTTCGCAGGAACCCTCTTCCTGGGGGGCTCGCCGTCAACATCACCAGGGTCATCTCGTCTGATCTTATACCGTAATGTACCGCATACCGGGCATGCGTTCAGATCCTTGTACGCACCGCGGAAGAGGATGCAGTCATTAGGGCATGCATGTATCTTCTGCACCTCCAATCCTAGAGGGCATACGACCTTCTTTGCTGCGTATGTACTGTCGGGCAATTCGTTATCCTTTGCAAGCTTCTTCCTCAATATTTTCAGTAGCTTCTCAAATCCTTTGTCAGGCAAAGCATTCTCTGCCTTCGACTGCAGCAATTCCAGTACGGTACCGAGCTTTGTGTTGCCATCTTCGCAATTGGGGTACAACCCTTTTTTGTGGTCCTCTAACATGCGATCGAACTTCAGCTTCTCCTTTTGACCTTCGCATTGCGTCCTTGCATCAACAATGACCCGACGGAGACCATCATCATCGGGCACATCGTCTGGTTCCTCTTGATCCTTAGCAGCTTCGCCCGTTGCAGCATCATCGTGCACATCGTCTGATTCCTCTTGATCTTCAGTAGCATCACCGTATTCAGGGGGCACATAGTTGTCATCGTACTCTTCTTCTTCGCCGTCTTCCATCATAACCCCTATTTCTCCGTGCCTCGTCCAAATATTATAGTGTGGCATGAAACCCTTGTAAAGCAGGTGGGTGTGTAGGATTGTCCGGTCAGAGTAAGACTTCGTATTCCCACATATAGGGCATGGCCAACACATAAAACCATTCTGCTTGTTTGCCTCAGCCACTTCGAGAAAATCATGCACGCCCTTAATGTACTCGGAGGTGTGTCTTGAACCGTACATCCATTGCCGGTTCATCTGCGTGCATTATATATAATTAAGTGTGTCAAAAATCATTACAGAACATCATAAATAGATAATTAAGTGACCAAATTAATAGAAGTTCATCATCACATTAAAACCAAAGTACATACATAGTTCTCATCTAACAACATAAAGCTCTGCAGAGCATCTAAATTAATTAAACCATACACTGAAACTATGTAAAACATTTCAATGCGAAAACAAATGCGATCATAATCGCAACCAATGTAACAACTGATCCAACGGCATAATGATACCAAGCCTCGGTATGAATGGCATATTTTCTAATCTTTCTAATCTTCAAGCGCATTGCATCCATCTTGATCTTGTGATCATCGACGACATCCGCAACATGCAACTCCAATATCATCTTCTCCTCCTCAATTTTCTAATTTTTTCCTTCAACAAATTGTTTTCTTCTTCAACTAAATTTAACCTCTCGACAATAGGGTCGGTTGGAACAACCTCCTAGATAAATAAAATCTATGTCACGTTTGTCGGCATAATTGTCATAAACAATAAATGAACCAGTAGTTATGAAAAGATAATATATATCACATCTGAATCATAGACAGGACGAGGGCCGATGGGGGCGGATACCAAAACCATCGTACTATATAAGATGCAATAATAAAAATAAGAAAATTATACAAGTATCTATATAAATATACAAGTAAGATTTTTTTTCCTTTCAGAAAGAAGATAAGAATAAGAGGCTCACCACGGTGGTGCCGGCGACGAGATCGGCGCGGGCGATCGACGGCGGTGAAGACGGGGACGGGACGTGACGGACCGCTAAACCTAGACAAATATTGAGGAAAATGGAGCTTGGAGGTCGAGCTTGGAGAGGAGAAAGCTTAAGTAGTGTGGCTCGGGCATTCCATCGAACACCTTGTGTGCATAGGAGGTGAGCTAGAGCACCACAAAGCTCTTCCCTCGCCGGCCACGAAAAACAGAGCACTGGGAGTGCTCTGCTCGCGGGCGAGGGGTAGATATAGGCAACTAATTGGTCCCGGTTCGTGCCACGAACCGGAACTAAAGGGCAGCCTTTGGTCCCGGTTCACTCCAACAACCGGGACCAATGGTTGTGGGCCAGAAGCGAGGCGCATTGGTCCCGGTTCGTCCCACCAACCGAAACCAATAGGTCCAGCCGAACCGGGACCAATGGCCCACGTGGCCCGGCCGGTCCCCGAGGCTCACGAACCGGGTCAAATGCCCCCATTGGTCCCGGTTCTGGATTGAACCGGGACTAATGGGCTGACCCGGCCTGGACCATTGCCCCCTTTTCTACTAGTGACAATACTACTCAGAGTCCTACTGTAACTTACCTTGTACACAATATTCGACACAACTCCAACAGCCCCAAGCGCACCTGTGCTGGGCCCAGCCCGAGGATGTTGCCATCAATATGTCTAGTAATCTTTGATGGACAGTAGAACCGGCTTTTCTCCCGCGTCTTACACATCTGGCCATGTTTACAATTTTCTACTCCCCCTGTTTCTAAATATTTGTCTTTCTAGAGATTTCAACAACTGACTACATACGGATCAAAATGAGTGAATCTACACTCTAAAATATGTCTATATACATCCGTATGTGGTAGTCCATTTGAAATCTCTAAAAGACAAATATTTAGGGACAGAGGGGTAGTTTGTAATTAGCTGTTCCCGTGGTATCTAGCTAATCAATCCATCATCCATCGATCCTACTGATGTATGTCTTTTAAAAGTGTCATCTTGATCTTGGCCTGGTGTGCAACTACTCCTGTACTTAATCACTAGCTACGCCAAGAAAAAAACTTTATCCAAGAAAAAAATATACAAAAAAAGCTACACCAAGAAAAAAACTTTATCCAAGAAAAGAATTATACAAATAAAAGCTACACCAAGAAACGGTTAAAAAAGGGCAACCTGGTGCATGTACCTGCCGCTAGCGCAGACGGCTAAGGATTTTTTTTATTACACATTGGTGATGTGGATGTTGGATTATCTAAGTCCCGGCAGTTGAGGGGGAACTAGAAGATAATCATTAATTATAGTACATTGTACTTTGTTTAAGGGGTAGCTGGTGTTTACTAGTGTTTGTCCTTATCGGCCGACCGACGATGACCCATTTTCTTGTTGTAAAACCATCAGAATATCATTTCGTGACGATTCCACTCACGCCTAGCCTGTGAAGAATTGAATAACAGAGAAAAATGGGTGGCAATATTATTAACACTTTAAAAATTAGCGCGATATAGTGCCCTTAATAACACCTTATAGCGTGTAGAGAATTGCCTTGCTATATAGATCAGTGTACAATATCTCGCCAATAGCGCGCTTAGCACGCTAATAGTGTATTTCAAAGGGAGGCGCTATTTTATATTTTTCCCTTGATTATCATCAGGTAAATATCTCATGACGGATACATTCAGATAAACTACCTCCATCAGAATGTTGCCATGTATATGTCTAGCATTAGTGCCGCCCGTAAATAATTTGAGGTGGTTTCTCACTTTACGGAAAATTTGTGAGAACTGAAAAACTATAGCTTTTTTTTTAGATGATCAAGGGAGGAGGGAACCGCCCAACCCCAGTTCCATTGCAAGAATGAAACAAGGGAAGGTTCCTTACCATCATGCCAGGCATGTATCAATTGGCTCTAGCAGAAATAAAAGACCCAAAATTATACTAGGGTGCATGCAGGCAATCTCAGGATGTCAGCAAAGCCCATTATGGTTTACATAATGATCTGCAGCCCAGAGCTCTCGTCCCCAGTGGTGTCACTAATCCTCTTCATCGGAGCAGCCCCAGGTGAGGGAGACAACCATAGTTTTAAATAGTGTGCTAAGCATTTTAGCGGCGGACCTCTTCCAAATGATATAGCGGAGCTAAGTGCGCTATTTAAAATGTTTGTTCATTTGTTTGGACCAAAGTCTCTTAACGCAAGACCTTTTGTAAACACTATAGCGGGCTATAGCGGGCTATTTAAAACAGTGGAGACAACCCAGCCATCTCCAAGACCGAAATCGGGCTGAGGATGGTGTGCTTCCCCGTTAATTTTGTTACCGGATGGAAAAGTTGGTTCTTCATCATTAAACAGACTTAGCACGCCCAGGAAAGCTTGTGCGTCCAGTGAGGCTAGCCACACCCTATCCTCAGGGGTTGCTTGAGAAACTTCAGCAGATGGGTCAGGAAATTTACCATATCCTTTTTCAACTGCGTTGGCACCAGAAGCATCCACGACTTGAGTGTTTTCAGTATCCTCCACCCAATCTATTTGATATCAATCCAAGAGAGATTGCCAAAAGTCATGCTGTTACTAAATTTCCAGATACACCATAAAACCGTAGCATTGACTATGTTCAAAACTAGATGTTTCTTATTAGAAACCCATAGACTTGCTACCGATTCAGAAATGACGCTAACTGTTTTTTTGAAGAAACTTTGCACAATTTCCCAGATAGTAGAGGGTACCACACATTCAAAGAACAGGTGTGTGATGCTTTCATTACAAAAGCAGAAGAGGCATTCTTTACCTCTATCAATATGCCTTTTGAGCTAATTATCTTTTAGTCATTAATTTGTTGTGCCCTAGGACCCAGAGAAAAACTATGGCTTTCCCTGTGCATTCAAATACACGTCAGATTCGCAGCCGTAGAATAAGCTACATTCAACCATCACTTGCTGACGCGTTCGGCACCCGTCGGAGACTGAACATAAGTCTGACAAAAAGAAACAATGAAAAACGTGATACTGATATTGTTTTTATCAGAAAAGGATGGTGCGGCGTCCTCAACGCCGGTGCCCAACACGATCCTAGACTCCCAGTGCCCTCTTCTCTTCTCTTTCAGGACCCTTTGCCCTCGTCTGGCTTCTATCGTTCTCATCCCAACAACCCTGCACCTTGTGGGCTGTACGTACGCGACTCTGTCAGTAATTTGCTAACACCAAATGATGGGTCTCAAACTGATCAAAACATGTGATGTTTGTTGAGTTAGTTGAACTACTTGCATCAAAATGTTCCAATGTATATGTCTGGCATTAGTGCCACCAGGAAATAATTTGAGGTGGTTTCTCACTGTCACACATAAATGCATGAATATATCTATGGGCTTGTCTTTTCTATAGGTTTATGTGACGACTAGTATGTAACAAAATATTTATTTAGACCGTGGGGACAGCAAGAATCCATGACCTCGTGTTTTGCATATGATATTAAGTGTGGACGGCCGGCGGCTAAATGTCGTGTTATGATCCTTTTTCTAACGTTGATCGAGATAGGACCCTGCCTTGCAAATATTTCGGGGTCTGACCCTTTTCTTACCTTCAGGGTCCATGACGGTAGGGTATAACAGCCTACCGCCAAGGTCTCTGATGGTAGGGTTACACGCCTGACCGAAAATTTTCCTAAGTATGCAGAACAGTGTATGCTGGCACCTACCACCGGGCACCTTTGCGGTAGGGTTGTAAAGGCTACCGCCAGCCTGTTTGGCAGTAGAGATGTTTTCTACCGCCAAGGTCCCTGGCGGTAGGCTATTACACCCTACCGCCATGGATGCTGGCGGTAGCAAAAGGGTCAGATCCCGAATTTTTTACAAACTGGGGTTAGATCTCGATTAACTCTCAAAAAAGGGTCAAAACACAAAAATTTGCCCTGGCCGGCTGCTGCGCACCTATCGAGTCGACTAGTTTTTTAAGGTGTTAGTGACAATCGATGGGCCAAGACCATGTCCGTGATGTGATGTTTACAGCTCAACCTCAGCACAAACAAATTAAAAGATTTTATTGCTACTCAACCAAGTCGCTTGGCTGACAAGGCTTTGGAAACCGCGTTCAGATTTGAACTGGCAAATAGTGCTGAGCTAGCCATCTTTGCTCAGCGCACTCGATTTCGTAGTTTTCCCCTTTTTTGAGAAATTTTCGTAGTTTTGCTTTGAGCCCCAAGGGCACCATATGCAACCCAACTGCTAGCTAACTTGGGTAGCTTGCGTTCCTTACAAGACTAAGAAACATGGAAAGGAAGAGAAAGTTCACAAGAGAAAGAGTGATTAAACGATTATTCGACTAAGACTAGACGGGTTTTTTTTTTTTGCGGGTGGACTAAGACTAGACGTTGTGATGAAAGAGAAGGGAAACACGTTTTGAAAGTCGTGGAAAAATATTTCTTTCGTTCAAGCGAGGCTTGGCTAATACCTGCACGTTGATTATAATTTGCTACGTCTGGTGAAGACATTCCTCTCCCTTGTTTTATGGATCTGGCCATGTTTAAAATATTCTTAGGCCTTTTCCAGTTACACCCTCTGCCAAGGGAATTAGAGAGGATAGGAGGGATTACAGGAGAGTTTTGACTTATAGGGAATTCAATCCCCTTCAAATTCCTGTCAGCTGAACAGGCTCTTATTGATAATTAGTTGTTGCCACATTAGCCATCTAGTCAATCCATCGATCCAATCATTATGCCTTTTAAGAAGGTCATATTGGCCTGGCGCGCATAAGTACTCCAGCAGATATTGTATATATCAACTATAAGGCCAATAAAAACATTAGTGCTAACGATGGTGCTTTGTACTTTGTTTAAGGGGTGGGTGTTGTTTAGCGGTGTTTGTCCTTATTGGCCACGTGACGAGGGCCTATCCCACGTGACGAGGGTCTAACATTCAGGAAAAAAGATGTTAGAATTGAAAAATTACGACTTTTGCTGCACATTCGACTACACATCAGATTAGCTACCATAGAATTAGCTTTCACGGACAAGCCCTTCTCCCTCGTCGGGCTTCTATCTTTCTCATCCCGCCAGCCCTACTCCTCGTCGGTCGGGCATACAATAATCTTGTTACGCTAACCCCGGAGGATCGATTTCAACTGATCATCAAAGCATGTGCAGTTTGTCCAGTTAGCAAGTTGAACCAGTATAATCACAGATGAACACATCGATCCATCTACTAGGGTTTGTATTGTGAATAGGTCTACGTGACAACCAGTACATAACAACTAACTAATGAACTCGATGTACGAGCACGTACCATTAAAACCTTGGGGACAGCGAGAATCCATGGCCTTGTGTTTGCCATATGATATTACAGCTGGATAGCCAGTGCATGTACACCCATCGATCCAGTCGGATCGATCGACTTGTTTATGACGTCGATATCGATGGGCCAAGGGGAAGTCTATAATGTGTGCTGTGCTCCGCTTGCACAAGTTTAATGATTTTGTTACCACTCGACCAACTCGTCAGTCTTTGTTACAAGTTGTGTTCAGATTAATTAGTTACGTTGCGTATAGCTGAGCTCAGCAAGCTCCCTTGAAGAGTGCCCAAACAGGGAGCTCCTATTGAGCGCTTTAAGCGCCGCAGAAGCCAACCGGCGGCCGCTACAGTGCCTAGTGTGTTAGCTCTAATCTTGATTTGTATCTGCATACTTAGTTTGTTTTTTGTCATGCATGTGACTTAGATGGTCTAGGGAGTGATAGGCAGGTGAAGGTTCACTTTGAGTCGTAGAAAGGCGAGATGCCGAACTGGTCGTGCGACGCGGCCGGTGTGCAAGGTGTGATGCCATGGGGCTGTGCGATGCAGCAACTTCGTGTGAAGCGACATGGTACGGGGGAAGTGCAGCGTGACAACCTGTGTGAAAGAGCCCTGGAGCCAACGTCTACACATGCGTGATCCGAGTGAACAGGTTGAGTCAGTTTGCATGCATGTGAGTTTGTTAGCTGCATGTAGTGTACATTTGAGGCCAAGTCATGGCTCCTGGAGAGATTCCAGGATTAAGATAAGGTCAGTTAGTACATGGTTAGTGCATGGAGAGTTTAGTGGAGTAGTGGGTCTAGGTATTGGCGTGAGTTTTGCACGGCAAGAGTGCCAGCCCCTGCTGTATAAATGTGTTGCTTTGAGTAATCAAAAGAAGAGGCGGTGAGGGCACAAGTGGCAAGATGTAGCACTAGTGTTCACCAAGGAGCAGACCCTCTTGGCAAAGCAGCGGTTGTCTTCTCTTTGGTGTATGCGTGTGTGTGTGTGTGTGGAGTTTCACCATGACCGTGTAGTGTGTGTTCTTGAGAGAGACAAAGAGAGATGGAGATTGAGTTGTGAGAGGCAGCTCAGGAGGAAGAAGAAGCGGTGCTGCAAGGAGAGATGGCGCCAACAATTGGCATCAGAGCCTTGTCGATCCGAGGCGACGACGGCAGCGGCCTACTCCATGTGAGGTGGAGGACGGCGACGCAAGGTGGAGGCTGTCGGTGGCGTGATGCCGCTGGTGGCCGGTTGCGGTGCGATGCCGCAAGATGTTGACGGCGTGGCGATCGGCGCCGCCATCCACGTCAAGAGATGGTTGCTGCATGTGGCAGGAGGTCGTGGTACTTGGCGCCGCGAGGGCGTCGTCCACGGCAAGACGGCATGGTGATTGGCGTCGCGAGGACGTCATCGATGACAAGATGGTCCATGGTGACCGGCGCTGCGACGGCGTCGGTGGCGGCGAGTGGCCGGCTGCAGCGCCGCGATGGCGTCGCCAAGTGGCAGCGGGTGAAGCCGCGTGAAGATTGAAGAATCAAGATTAAGGGGGAAAATGTTAGCTCTAATCTTGATTTGTATCTGCATACTTAGTTTGTTTTTTGTCATGCATGTGACTTAGATGGTCTAGGGAGTGATAGGCAGGTGAAGGTTCACTTTGAGTCGTAGAAAGGCGAGATGCCGAACTGGTCGTGCGACGCGGCCGGTGTGCAAGGTGTGATGCCATGGGGCTGTGCGATGCAGCAACTTCGTGTGAAGCGACATGGTACGAGGGAAGTGCAGCGTGACAACCTGTGTGAAAGAGCCCTGGAGCCAACGTCTACACATGCGTGATCCGAGTGAACAGGTTGAGTCAGTTTGCATGCATGTGAGTTTGTTAGCTGCATGTAGTGTGCATTTGAGGCCAAGTCATGGCTCCTGGAGAGATTCCAGGATTAAGATAAGGTCAGTTAGTACATGGTTAGTGCATGGAGAGTTTAGTGGAGCAGTGGGTCTAGGTATTGGCGTGAGTTTTGCACGGCAAGAGTGCCAGCCCCTGCTGTATAAATGTGTTGCTTTGAGTAATCAAAAGAAGAGGCGGTGAGGGCACAAGTGGCAAGATGTAGCACTAGTGTTCACCAAGGAGCAGACCCTCTTGGCAAAGCAGCTGTTGTCTTCTCTTTGGTGTATGCGTGTGTGTGTGTGTGGAGTTTCACCATGACCGTGTAGTGTGTGTTCTTGAGAGAGACAAAGAGAGATGGAGATTGAGTTGTGAGAGGCAGCTCAGGAGGAAGAAGAAGCGGTGCTGCAAGGAGAGATGGCGCCAACATAGTGGGCCGGCCTCCCCACAGAAGGAATACGCTGCGAACAGTCTCGTGAAAAAAATCAGCAAAAAAGTGCTGAAACGAGGTCTCAAGCTCACGCCTTCCTAATGGAGGAACGGTGTAGCTAACCACTACGCCTTCCAAATGCCACTGGTTGATAGCAACGAAAACTATTTAAGAAACATCGTAGCCGCGCTATTTATTTATTATGTATTACACATTTTTGAATTATTTGGAAAAGTTGGTTTTTATGGAAAAAAAACTTCATCAATATTTGGAAAAAAGTTCATGAATTTGAAAAAAGTTCATTGATTTTGAAAAAGTTTATTGAATTTGAAAAAAAAGGTTCATCGGTTTCGAAAAAAGTTCACTGAATTTGAAAAATAGTTCATCCAATTTCAAAAAAGAAAAATTCATCATCTTTAAGAAACAATCATGAAATTTAGAAAAGTTCATGGTTTTTGAGAAAAAATTGTGGATTTCAGGAAACAAAAAAAGCAAAAGAAAAAAAAACATGCATGCTAGGAAAACCGAGGAAGCTAATAAATCGTAGACAATAGCAAGCACAAGTCACACCGGCGGGCTAACCTAGCGGTTACTACTGTTGTCTTGGAACACTCGGGTTGGGGGTTCGATTCCTGTTGCCCGCATCTATTTTGTCTCTTGTTTAAACCGAAGAAAGAAAAGTATGTAGGCCGGACCAGTTTGGACGGCTTTAGGCACCCGTTTGCAAAATGCACAGTAACGGGCGCCTGAAGCGCCCAAACACACATGATTTTATCGTTTCCCATCATCCTCAAGCGCGCGTGGGCCCATCGGCCTTACAAATAGGAAATCCATGTCCAAATCAAGTTTTGGTTGGGCCAGGCCCATTTAGATGGCTTTTGTTTGTGCTGCAGCTTTTGATCCTCAGATTCTAGGTCCCAAAATTAGAATCTCAAACAAACACGAAGATTTCTACTATAGCTAGAACCGATTCTAAAAAAATGAACTACGAGTCAAGCCAAGGAGGAAGTAGACCCAATTTTTCCTTTTTTTTGAAGGAAGACCATCATGGCTAGCTTTATTAAAATGAAAGAACAATTACATCATTCACGAATTGGCTAACAATGAACTCAGGAGGTTCATTTGTCCAACTATTATCACATTTATTACAATAACTAAACTTTGCTAGCTCATGAGCAACAG
Organism: Triticum dicoccoides; assembly: GCF_002162155.2. Taxonomy (NCBI): domain Eukaryota; kingdom Viridiplantae; phylum Streptophyta; class Magnoliopsida; order Poales; family Poaceae; genus Triticum; species Triticum dicoccoides. The sequence continues at coordinate 771,070,626 of NC_041393.1, read as the reverse complement.
AATTTGCATCATGAAAACAATGTCTTAAGATGACCTTCCCTATTGATGTAGCTATATCTATGCAATCCGCAAAGATCGCCGCAGCAGAGTCCCACCATTGATTTTGGCCTTGGCAATAATTTACCACATTTTGAGAGTCAGATTCAGCTTCAACTCGATTGAACCCCATTGAATTGACCAGTATTAAGCCCTCCCGCATGGCCATGGCCTCCATAGTCATTACATCTGCAGCATGATGAACAAACCTGCATTGGGCTGCTATAAATCCTCCCTTTCCTCACGCAAAACAGCGGTGGTTGCACCCAGACCATTATCCGCATGGTACGAGGCATCCACATTTAACTTTACAAACTTCGGGTCTGGTCTTGTCCCACTAGTACAAAACATGGCTTTGGTTCGGGCCTAGCCAGCCATTAGTCCCGGTTCTTCACGAACCGGGACCAATGGGGGGGCATTAGACCCGGTTCATGAGCCCAGGGGGCCGGCCGGGGCCTCGTCGGCATTGGTCCCGGTTCGTCTAGACCCATTTGTCCCGGTTCTAGGCATGAACTAGGACCAATGTTCCACGCTCCTGGCCCACAGCCATTGGTACCGGTTCGTGCCACGAACCGGCATAAAAGGGGGGGGGGGTCTTTAATCCCGGTTCATGCCACGAACCGGGACGAATAAGTTGCCTATATATACCCATCGCCGCGGTAGAGCACTCTGTTTTTTCTGGCCGGCGAGGGGAGGGCATTTGGGTGCTCTAGCTCACCTCCTATGCACATGAGGTGTTCGATGAAATGCCCGAGCCACACTAGTTAAGCTTTCTCCTCTTGAAGCTCGACCTCGGAGCTCCATTTTTTCCGAGATTTGTCTAGATTTAGCGGTCCATCACGCCCCGTCCCTGTTTTCATCGCTGTTGATCGCCCGCACCGATCTCGTCGCCGACACCACCGTGGTAAGCCTCTTGTTCTTATCTACTCTCTGATTTGCTTACTTTAGATAGAGACTTGTCTGATTTTCTTACTTTAGATAGATACTTGTCTAATTTTCTTACTTTTGACACACATAATTATATGTAATGCACGCAGATGAACCGGCAATGGATGTATGGTGACAGACACACCTCCGAGTACATTAAGGGCGTGCATAATTTTCTCGAAGTGGCTGAGGCAAAGAAGCAAAATGGTTTTATGTGTTGTCCATGCCCTAAATGTGGGAATACGAAGTCTTACTCTGACCGGAAAATCCTTCACACCCACCTGCTTTACAAGGGTTTCATGCCACACTATAATGTTTGGACGAGGCACGGAGAAATAGGGGTTATGATGGAAGACGGCGAAGAAGAAAAGTACGATGACAACTATGTGCCCCCGGAATACGGTGATGCTGCAACGAGGGGATCTGCTGAAGATCAAGAGGAACTAGACGATGTGCCCGATGATGCTGCAACGGGGGAAGCTACTGAAGATCAAGAGAAACGGGACGATGTGCCTGATGATGATGATCTCCGCCGGGTCATTGTCGATGCAAAGACGCAATGCGGAAGTCAAAAGGAGAAGCTGAAGTTTGATCGCATGTTAGACGATCACAAAAAAGGGTTGTACCCCAATTGCGAAGATGGCTACACAAAATTGGGTACCGTACTGGAATTGCTACAGTGGAAGGCAGAGAATGATGTGCCTGACAAAGGATTTGAGAAGCTACTGAAAATATTGAAGAAGAAGCTTCCAAAGGATAACGAATTGCCCGACAGTATGTACGCAGCAAAGAAGGTCGTATGACCTCTAGGATTGGAGGTGTAGAAGATACATGCATGCCCTAATGATTGCATCCTCTACCGCGGTGCGTATAAGGATTTGAACGCATGCTCGGTATGCGGTGCATTGCGGTATAAGATCAGACGAGATGACCCTGGTGATGTTGACAGTGAGCCCCGCAGGAAGAGGGTTCCTGCGAAGGTGATGTGGTATGCTCCCACGGTTGAAACGACTGTTCAGAAACAAAGAGCATGCCAAGTTGATGCGATGGCACAGTGAGGACCGTAAGAAAGATGGGAAGTTGAGAGCACCCGCTGACGGGTCGCAGTGGAGAAAATTCGAGAGAGAGTACTGGGCCGAGTTTGCACGTGACCCAAGGAACATATGGTTTGGTTTAAGCACGGATGGCATTAATCCTTTCGGGGAGCAGAGCAGCAACCACAACACCTGGCCCGTGACTTTATGTATGTATAACCTTCCTCCTTGGATGTGCATGAAGCGGTAGTTCATTATGATGCCAGTTCTCATCCAAGGCCCTAAGCAACCCGACAACGACATTGATGTGTACCTAAGGCCATTAGTTGAAGAACTTTTACAACTGTGGAATGGAAATGGTGTACGTGTGTGGGATGAGCAAAAACAGGAGGAATTTGACCTGCACGCATTGCTGTTTGTAACTGATGACCCACAAGTATAGGGGATCTATCATAGTTCTTTCGATAAGTAAGAGTGTCGAACCCAACGAGGAGCAGAAGGAAATGATAAGCGGTTTTCAGCAAGGTATTCTCTGCAAGTACTGAAATAACTGGTAACATATAGTTTTGTGATAGGATAAATTGTAACGAGCAACAAGTAATAAAAGTAAATAAGGTGCAGCAAGGTGGCCCAATCCTTTTTGTAGCAAACGACAAGCCTAGACAAACTCTTATAATAGGAAAAGCGCTCCCGAGGACACATGGGAATATCGTCAAGCTAGTTTTCATCACGCTCAAATGATTCGCGTTCGGTACTTTGATAATTTGATATGTGGGTGGACCGGTGCTTGGGTACTGCCCTTACTTGGACAAGCATCCCACTTATGATTAACCTCTATTGCAAGCATCCGCAACTAAAACAAAAGTATTAAGGTAAACCTAACCATAGCATGAAACATGTGGATCCAAATCAGCCCCTTACAAAGCAACGCATAAACTAGGGTTTAAGCTTCTGTCACTCTAGCAACCCATCATCTACTTATTACTTCCCAATGCCTTCCTCTAGGCCCAAATAATGGTGAAGTGTTATGTAGTCGACGTTCACATAACACCACTAGAGGTTAGACAACATACATCTCATCAAAATATCGAACGAATACCAAATTAACATGACTACTAATAGCAAGACTTATCCTTTGTCCTCAGGAACAAACGTAATTACTCATAGAGCATATTCATGTTCATAATCAGAGGGGTAATAATATGCATAAAGGATCTGAACATATGGTCTTCCACCAAATAAACCAACTAGCATCAACTACAAAGAGTAATCAACACTACTAGCAACCTACTAGCACCAATCCCGGACTTGGAGACAAGAATTGGATACAAGAGATGAACTAGGGTTTGGAGATGAGATGGTGCTGGTGAAGATGTTGATGGAGATTGCCCTCTCCCGATGAGAGGAGTGTTGGTGATGACGATGGTGATGATTTCCCCCTCCCGGAGGGAAGTGTCCCCGGCAGAAAAGCTCCGCCAGAGCCCTATATTGGTTCCGCCAAGGTTCCGCCTCGTGGCGGCGGAGTCTCGTCCCGAAAGGTTCTCTTTGATTTTTTCTCATCGAAAGACTTCATATAGGAGAAGATGGGCATCGGAGAGCCACCAGGGGGCCCACGAGGTAGGGGGCGCGCCCAGGGGGGGGGGGCGCCCCCACCCTCTTGAGCAAGGTGTGGGCCCCCTGGCCTTCATCTTTGGCGACAATTTTTCTTTATTTATTCTAAGGTATTCCGTGGAGTTTCAGGACTTTTGGAGTTGCGCAGAACAGTCCTTCAATATTTGCTTCTTTTCCAGCCCAGAATTCCAGCTGCCGGCATTCTCCCTCTTCATGTAAACCTTGTAAAATAAGAGAGAATAGCCATACCTATTGTGACATAACGTGAAATAATAGCCCATAATGCAATAAATATTGACATAAAAGCATGATGCAAAATGGACGTATCAACTCCCCCAAGCTTAGACCTCGCTTGTCCTCAAGCGAAAAGCCGATAACAATAAATATGTCCTCATGTTTAGAGGTAGAGGCATCGATAAAAATAAAATACGTACATGAAGGCATCATGATTATTTCATAACAGCAACATAAATAAATTTTGTCATATGATTACTCATGTTCAAGTAATGACCTATTCACAAAGCCAAAGCATGAATCAGAAACATTATTGGGCACTAACAATTATAATCTCAGTCATTGAAACAATTGCAATTTATCATAACATCGGAAAGAGTCTATGTCAGAGCTTAAAAGCAAGTCCACATAGTCAACTATCATTTAGTCTTTCATAATTGCTAGCACTCACGCGATACTTGTGGTTACAGATTTTTAATCGGACACAGAGAAAGATAGGGGCTTATAGTTTTGCCCCACAACCTTTTACCTCAAGGGTAATGTCAACAATAATAATTCATGCTCCCCCACATCCAATTAGATATGTATATCATACTCTTTCCAACATGCTGAGCTTGCCAAAGGATAAAATGAGAAAGGAATGGTGAGGATCACCATGACTCTTGCAAGGTAGAGGATAATAATAAAAGATAGGCCCTTCGCAGAGGGAAGCAGAGGTTGTCATGCGCGTTTAGGGTTGATGCACAAAATCTTAATGCAAAAGAACGTCACTTTATATTGCCCCTTGCATGTGAACCTTTATTATGCAGTCTGTCGCTTTTATTGTGTCAACAACAAGTTTGTACAAAAGCTTATATCTCTACATTAATAAGTCATGCATATTTAGAGAGCAATTTTTATTGCTTGCACCGATGACAACTTACTTGAAGGATCTTACTCAATCCATAGGTAGATATGGTGGACTCTCATGGCAAAACTGGTTTAAGGGTGTTTGGAAGCACAAGTAGTATTTCTACTTGGTGCTAAGAATTTGGCCAGGATGAGGGGGAAAGGCAAGCTCAACACGGTAGAGGATCCATGACAACATACTTTATCTCGAATGTAAGAAAACATAACTCATTATGTTGTCTTCCTTGTCCAACCTCAACTCTTTAGCATGTCATATTTTAATGAGTGCTCCCAACCATAAAAGATGTCAAGGATAATATATCTATATGTGAAACCTCTCTTTCCTTATTACTTCCTATTAATTGCAACGATGACCAAAGCTATATTTGCCAACTCCCAACAACTTTAAATCATCATACTCTTTCTATGTGAAGTCATTACTTTCAATAAGATCAATATGAATTCTTGATTGTTTTTATTCTTTTTTTTCTAATCACCCAAGATCATGGCAAAACAATCGAGCCCTTGACTCAACACTAATATTTATTATATAGCTCATGGACTCGATTACAAAGAAAGATCATAAAGCAAAACTCAAAACTAGAGCATGCCATGACTTTATTCTACTAAATCAAGATACTACTAATAGGATCGAACTAAGAAAAACTGTAAAGATAGGAGTTGTGATGGTGATACGATACCAGGGCACCTCCACCAAGCTTGGCAGTTGCCAAGGGGAGTGCCCATACCCATGTGATTATTTCCTCGGAGGTGATGGAGGTGGTGGTATTGTCGATGATAACGGTGACTTCTTCCTCAATTTACGCTTGAGTATAATGTTTTGCTCTTTTAGGTATTCGATCTCCCGCTCAAGACATAATACTCTTTTGCAAAGGGATAAACTCGATCTTTGGCTTCTTTGCTCTATCAGGTAGACTTGACTTTTTAAATTCCAAATGCATATCCCCAGGTTGAGGTAGTGGAACTTCATCTTCGTCTAAGCTTGTTTCCTCCTTCTCCTTGGGCTCATAGTCTTCTTCTTCTGTGGTCCAGCCACTATGGTCCAAGTCTCCGTAGACCCTAGGGTCTGCAAGGAAATCAGCCACATAGCTTTCTCCCTGTGAATCTTGAGATGACATTTGGCTTTGATCTGCAACAGCAACAACTCGAAACGAAAATAGAAGATATTTGCGTGATACGGTGGTCAAAACCTTCGGGAGTATATATAATGAATTTTTACGAACAAAAATATGTATCGTGCAAGGAAACGGAGTCCGGAGGGCACAAGAGGTGCTCACGAGGTAGGGGGCGCGCCCTCCACCCTCGTGGAGGCCTCGTGTCCTCCGTGGACTGCTACTTATTTTTCTATTTTTCTAAATATTCCAAAACGGATAAATATTGCCTTAAACATTGTTTTGGAGTCGGTTTACTTACTGTACCACAAACCTATTCCTTTTCGGAGTCTGGAAAGTTCTGGAAAGTGTCCTTTATGTACTACTCCGAGGTCACCCTTTCAATAATGTTAGTTTCAACATTTATAGGATTACCTGAGATATAGTGTTTGATCCTTTGACCGTTTACCACCTTCGGATTTGTGCCTGCAAAGTTTTTGATTTTTATGGCACCGGAACGGTAGACCTCGTCGATAACGTAGGGACCTTCCCATTTAGAGAGAAGTTTTCCTGCAAAAAATCATAAACGAGAGTTGTATAGCAATACATAATCACCTACATTAAACTCATGCTTTTGTATCCTTTTGTCATGCCATCTTTTAACTTTTTCTTTAAACAACTTGGCATTTTCATATGCTTGGACTCTCCATTCATCAAGTGAGCTAATATCCAATAACCTCTTATCACCGGCAAGTTTGAAATCATAGTTGAGCTCTTTAATAGCCCAATATGCCTTATGTTCTAGTTCGAGAGGTAAGTGACAAGCTTTTCCATAGACCATTTTATACGGAGACATACCCATAGGATTTTATAAGTAGTTTAATAGGCCCATAATGCATCATCAAGTTTCTTGGACCAATTCTTTCTAGACCTATTGACAGTCTTTTGCAAAATTAATTTGAGCTCTCTGTTGCTCAACTCTACTTGACCACTAGACTGCGCGTTATAAGGAGATGCAATTCTATGATTAATGTCGTATTTAGCAAGCATCTTACGGAAAGCACCATGAATAAAGTGTGAACCACCATCAGTCATTAAGTATCTAGGGACTCCAAACCTCGGAAAAATAACTTCCTCAAGCATTTTAATAGATGTGTTATGATTAGCACTACTAGTTGGAATAGCTTCCACCCACTTAGTAACATAATCAACAACAACTAAAATATGTGTATAACCATTAGAGGCAGGAAAAGGTCCCATATAATCAAAGCCCCAAACATCAAATGGTTCAATAACAAGTGAATAATTCATAGGCATTTCTTGATGTCTACTGATATTACCAATTCTTTGACATTCATCGCAAGACAAAACAAACTTACGGGCATCCTTGAAGAGAGTAGGCCAATAAAAACCGGATTGCAATACCTTATGTGCAGTTCTATCTCCAGCGTGATGTGCTCCATAAGCTTCGGAGTGACACTTGCGTAGGATATGTTCCTGTTCATGCTCAGGTACACAACGTCTAATAACACCATTTACTCCTTCTTTATAAAGATGTGGATCATCCCAAAAGTAATGTCGCAAGTCATAGAAAAACTTTTTCTTTTGCTGGTATGTGAAGCTAGGTGGTATAAATTTAGCAACAATATAATTAGCATAATCAACATACCAAGGATTGCTACGAGAAGTGCCTATGACATTTAATTGTTCATCAGGAAAGCTATCATCAATAGGTAGTGGGTCATCAAGGACATTCTCTAGCCTAGACAAGTTGTCTGCAACGGGGTTCTCAGCTCCCTTTCTATCAACAATATGCAAATCAAATTCTTGAAGCAGGAGAGCCCATCTAATAAGTCTAGGTTTTGCATCCTTCTTTTCCATAAGATATTTAATAGCAGCATGATCAGTGTGAATAGTAACTTTGGAATCAACAATATAGGGTCTGAATTTATCACAAGCAAACACCACTGCTAAAAATTCCTTTTCGGTAGTAGCATAATTTCTTTGAGCACTGTCCTAAGTCTTACTAGCATAAAGGATAACATTTAATTTCTTATCAACTCTCTGCCCTAGAACAGCACCTACAACATAATCACTAGCATCACACATAATTTCAAAGGGTAAATTCCAATTAGGTGGCTGAACAACAGGTGCAGAGACTAATGCTTTCTTAAGTATTTCAAATGCTTCTACACAATCATCATCAAAGACAAATGGTACATCTTTTTGCAATAAATTAGTCAGAGGACGAGAGATTTTTGAGAGGTCCTTGATGAACCTCCTATAAAATCCGGCGTGACCAAGGAAACTTCTTATACCTTTGATGTCCTTGGGACATGGCATCTTTTCAATAGCATCAACCTTGGCTTTATCAACTTCAATACCTCTTTCAGAAACTTTGTTCCCCAAGACAAAACTTCATTAACCATAAAGTGGCACTTTTCCCAATTCAAGACAAGATTAGTTTCTTCACATCTCTGCAAAACTTGATCAAGATTGCTTAAGCAATCATCAAAAGAGGAACCATAGACGTAAAAGTCATCCATGAAAACCTCACAAATCTTTTCGCAAAAGTCAGAGAATATAGCCATCATGCATCTTTGAAAGGTAACAGGTGCATTACATAAACCAAAAGGCATACGTCTATAAGCAAAAGTACCAAAAGGGCATGTAAAAGTAGTCTTTGATTGATCTTTAGCTGACACAGGTATTTGAGAGAAACCAGAATAACCATCTAGAAAGCAATAATGTGTATGTTTGCATAGCCTCTCTAGCATTTGATCAATAAAAGGTAAGGGGTAATGATCTTTCTTAGTAGCTTTATTTAATTTACGGAAATAAATTACCATCCTATACCCTGTGATAATTCTTTGAGGGATCAATTCATCTTTATCATTAGGGAAAACTGTAATACCTCCCTTCTTAGGGACACAATGAACAGGACTTACCCACTGACTATCAGCAACGGGATAAATTATACCTGCCTCCAGAAGCTTGAGTATTTCTTTTCTTACCACTTCTTTCATTTTAGGATTCAAACATCGTTGAGGATCACAAACTGGTTTGGCATCAGCTTCCAAATTTATTTTATGTTGACATAGAGTGGGACTAATGCCCTTAAGATCATCCAGAGTATATCCAATAGCAGCAATGTGCTTCTTCAGAGTTTTCAATAATCTTTCCTCTTCATGCTCTGAAAGGTTAGCGCTAATAATGACAGGATATATTTTCTTTTCATCAAGATAAGCATATTTAAGATTAGCAGGCAATGGTTTAAGCTCAAAAACAGGATCACCCTTGGGTGGAGGAGGATCCCCTAGGATTTCAACAGGCAAATTATGTTGCAGAATATGTTCCTGTTTAAAGAATACTTCATCTATTTCCCTTCTTTCATTCATAAACATATCATTTTCATGATCTAGCAAATACTATTTCTAAAGGATCACTAGGAGGTACAGCAATAGAGGCAAGACCAATAATTTCATCCTTACTAGTCAATTCTCCCTCACGATGTTGTTTACTAAATTTAGAGAAATTAAACTCATGAACCATATTATCCAAGCCAATAGTAACAACATTCTTTTCGCAGTCTATCTTAGCATTAACAGTACTCAAGAAGGGTCTACCAAATATAATGGGACAAAAGCTATCTTGCGGAAAACTCATGAACCATATTCTCCCTCACGATGTTGTTTACTAAATTTAGAGAAATTAAACTCATGAACCATATTATCCAAGCCAATAGTAACAACATTCTTTTCGCAGTCTATCTTAGCATTAACAGTACTCAAGAAGGGTCTACCAAATATAATGGGACAAAAGCTATCTTGCGGAAAACTGAGAACAAGAAAATCAGTAGGATATTTAGTTTTCCCACACAAGACATCAACATCTCTAACAATTCCCACTGGTGAAATAGTATCTCTATTGGCGAGTTTAGTTGTGACATCAATTTCTTCTAACTCAGCAGGTGCAATTTCATGCTTAATTTCTTTATATAATTCATAAGGTATAACACTAGCACTAGAACCCATATCACATAAGCCATGATAACAATGATCTCCTATTTTAACAGAAATAACAGGCACGACTACCACAGGTCTATGTTTATCTCTATCACAGAGTTTAGCGATTCTAGCAGTTTCACCAGTGAATTGAATAACATGCCCATCAATATTATCCGACACGAGATCTTTAACAATAGCAATATTGGGTTCTACTTTGACTTTCTCAGGGGGTGTATAAGTCCTAGTATTGCTTTTATGAACAACAGTTGAAGCTTTAGGATGATCCTTCATTCTAACAGGGAAAGGAGGTTTCTCAACATAAGAAGTAGGAACAATAGGATCATTATAAGTGACAATCTTTTCTTCAACTTTAATAGGTGCAGCTACTTTTAGTTCTATGGGAGGATGATATTTAAACCACTTCTCCTTGGGGAGATCAACATAAGTAGCAAAAGATTCACAGAAAGAAGCTACTGTCTCAGAGTCAAGTCCATGTTTAGTGCTAAACTTACGGAAAATATCGGTATCCATAAAAGATTTAACACAATCAAACTTAGGTGTCATACCTGACTCCTTACCTTCGTCGAGGTCCCAATCTTCAGAGTTGTGTTTAATTCTATCCAATAGATTGCATCCAAATTCAATAGACTTCATCATAAAAGAGCCAGCACAAGAAGTGTCGAGCATGGTGCGATTATTATCAGAAAGCCGAGCATAAAAATTCTGGAGAATTGTCAATTTTGAGAGCTCATGATTGGGGCATGAATATAACATTGATTTAAGCCTCCCCCAAGCTTGAGCGATGCTTTCTCCTTCGCGAGGCCAAAAATTATATATATAATTGCGATCACGGTGAACAAGATGCATAGGGTAATACTTCTGATGAAATTCCAATTTCACTCTTTTATAGTTCCATGATCTCGTATCATCACATAGCCTATACCATGTCAATGCGTCTCCCTCCAAAGATAAAGGGAAAGCCTTCTTCTTAACAACATCATCGGGTATACCTGCAAGCTTAAATAGTCCACAAATATCATCCACAAAGCGTAGATGTTCGTCAGGATGCTTTGTTCCATCTCCTGCGAAAGTGTTTGCTAGCAGTTTTTCCATCATACCCGAAGGAATTCCAAAAGGAGTTTCATTTTCAATAGATTCAGTAGGTTCAGTGGGTTGAGGAGCAACTCTTGGCTCAACCGGACGGGGTGAAGATACCCCGAGCAAGCCCCACAAACAATTACTTTCCATAGTAACAAGAGACAGAAAATTTCAGCACACTAAATAAATTTTTTCTTTACCAAATTCCACCTACCAAAGGCGCTTCACTCCCCGGCAACGGCGCCAGAAAAGAGTCTTGATGACCCAAAAGTATAGGGGATCTATCATAGTCCTTTCGATAAGTAAGAGTGTCGAACCCAACGAGGAGCAGAAGGAAATGATAAGCGGTTTTCAGCAAGGTATTCTCTGCAAGTACTGAAATAAGTGGTAACAGATAGTTTTGTGATAGGATAAATTGTAACGAGCAACAAGTAATAAAAGTAAATAAGGTGCAGCATGGTGGCCCAGTCCTTTTTGTAGCAAAGGACAATCCTGGACAAACTCTTATAATAGGAAAAGCGCTCCCGAGGACACATGGGAATATCGTCAAGCTAGTTTTCGTCACGCTCAAATGATTCGCATGCGGTACTTTGATAATTTGATATGTGGGTGAACCGGTGCTTGGGTACTGCCCTTACTTGGACAAGCATCCCACTTATGATTAACCTCTATTACAACCATCCGCAACTACAACAAAAGTATTAAGGTAAACCTAACCATAGCATGAAACATGTGGATCCAAATCAGCCCCTTACGAAGCAACGCATAAACTAGGGTTTAAGCTTCTATCACTCTAGCAACCCATCATCTACTTATTACTTCCCAATGCCTTCCTCTAGGCCCAAATAATGGTGAAGTGATATGTAGTCTACGTTCACGTAACACCACTAGAGGTTAGACAACATACATCTCATCAAAATATCGAACGAATACCAAATTCACATGACTACTAATAGCAAGACTTATCCCTTGTCCTCAGGAACAAACGTAATTACTCACAGAGCATATTCATGTTCATAATCAGAGGGGTAATAATATGCATAAAGGATCTGAACATATGGTCTTCCACCAAATAAAGCAACTAGCATCAACTACAAAGAGTAATCAACACTACTAGCAACCTACTAGCACCAATCCCGGACTTGGAGACAAGAATTGGATACAAGAGATGAACTAGGGTTTGGAGATGAGATGGTGCTGGTGAAGATGTTGATGGAGATTGCCCTCTCCCGATGAGAGGAGCGTTGGTGATGACGATGGTGATGATTTCCCCCTCCCGGAGGGAAGTGTCCCGGGCAGAAAAGCTCCGCCAGAGCCCTAGATTGGTTCCGCCAAGGTTCCACCTCGTGGCGGCGGAGTCTCATCCCGAAAGGTTCTCTATGATTTTTTTCTCATCGAAAGACTTCATATAGGAGAAGATGGGCGTCGGAGAGCCACCAGGGGGCCCACGAGGTAGGGGGGCGCCCAGGGGGGGCGACACGCCCCCCACCCTCGGTAGCAGGGTGTGGGCCCCCTGGCCTTCATCTTTGGCGACAATTTTTCTTTATTTATTCTAAGTTATTCCATGGAGTTTCAGGACTTTTGGAGTTGGGCAGAATAGTCCTTCAATATTTGCTCCTTTTCCAGCCCAGAATTCCAGCTACCGGCATTCTCCCTCTTCATGTAAACCTTGCAAAATAAGAGAGAATAGCCATAAGTATTGTGACATAACGTGAAATAACAGCCCATAATGCAATAAATATTGACATAAAATCATGATGCAAAATGTACGTATCAGTAACCATCAACGATTGGCCCGCTCTCAGCAACCTTTCAGGACAGACAAACAAGGTATACCACGCATGCACGCATTGTTTAGCTGACACCAAAAGTATATACCTGGACAAATGCAGGAAGAATGTGTACCTGGGCCATCGTCGATTTCTTCCAACCAACCATCAATGTCGAAAGAAAGGCAAGCATTTCAAAGGCGAGGCAGATCACCGGAAGAAGCCCGCCATGCGTACCGGTGATCATGAACTTGCTATGGTTAATGATTTTCACATAATCTTTGGAAAGGGTTCCGACGGACTAGCTGTTCCGAGTGATGCTGGGGGACACGCACCCATCTGGAAGAAGAAATCTATATTTTGGGACCTACCCTACTAGAAAGACCTAGAGGTCCGCTCTTCGATCGATGCGATGCATTAGCGTGAACCTGCTAGGTTTCTTGGGCGTGTATGGGAAAACAAAAGATATAGCTGAGGCACGGGAGGACCTGCAACGTTTGCACGAAAAAGACGGCATGTCTCCAAAGCAGTACGAAGGTCCTGCGAGCTACGCTCTTACCAAAGAAGAGAAGGAAATCTTCTTTGAATGCCTGCTTAGTATGAAGGTCCCGACTGGCTCCTCGTCAAATATGAAGGGAATAATAAATATGGCAGAGAAAAAGTTCCAGAACCTAAAGTCTCATGACTGCCACGTGATTATGACGCAACTGCTTCCGGTTGCTTTGTGGGGGCTTCTACTGGAAAACGTCCGATTAGCCATTGTGAAGCTATGTGCATTCCTCAATGCAATCTCTCAGAAGGTGATCGATCCAGAAATCATACCAAGGCTAAGGAGTGATGTGGTGCAATGTCTTGTCAGTTTCGAGCTGGTGTTCCCACTATCCTTCTTCAATATCATGACGCACGTTCCTAGTTCATCTAGTTGACGAGATTGTCATTCTGGGCCCCGCATTTCTACACAATATGTACCCCTTTGAAAGGTTCATGGGAGTCCTAAAATATGTCTGTAACCGCGCTAGGCCAGAAGGAAGCATCTCCATGGGCCATCAAACAGAGGATGTCATTGGGTTTTGTGTTGACTTCATTCCTGGCCTGAAGAAGATAGGTCTCCCGGAATCGCGGTATGAGGGGAGACTGACTGGAAAAGGCACGCTTGGAGGGGTCTCAATAATATGGAGGGACGGGTATTCTTGGTCTCAAGCACACTGCACAATACTAATGAACTCTACCTTGGTGACCCCGTATGTCGATGAACACAAGAACAGTCTGCGCTCCAAACACCCAGAGCGGTGCGACAACCGGATTACAAGTGAACACATCAGGACTTTCAGTAGTTGGTTGGAAACACGTCTCAGAGGTGAGAACACTATTTGTGTTGAGCTGTACTCGTTGTCCAGGGGACCATCTTCAACTGTATTGACTTACAAAGGATACGAGATAAATGAGAATACATTTTACACGATCGCCCAAGATCAAAAGAGCACCAACCAAAACAGCGGTGTCCGCTTTGATGCAGCAACTGAGAGGGGAAAGGACAAATATTATGGTTACATAGTGGACATATGGGAACTTGACTATGGACATGATTTTAAGGTCCCTTTGTTTAAGTGCAAATGGGTCAATCTGTCAGGAGGCGGGGTACAGGTAGACCTACAGTGCGGAATGACAACAGTGGAACTGAACAATCTTGGGTACACTAACGAACCGTTCGTCCTAGCCAATGATGTGGCACAGGTTATCTATGTGAAGGACATGTCTACCAAACCGAGAAAAAGAAAAGATAAGGAAGCGAATACATCATACGACGAGCCAAAGCGTCACATAGTTCTATCAGGAAAAAGGGACATCTTGGGAGTGGAGGGCAAGACAGACATGTCCGAAGATTATGAAAAGTTTCATGAAATTCCTCCCTTCAAAGTCAAGGCTGACCCAAGCGTCCTGATAAATGATGAAGATTATCCATGGTTACGGCGCAATAAGGAAAGGACACAAGAGAAGAAAAAGTGAAGACTTTGTCCACAACTATTATGATGATACCATGCCAACTTTCATTTGAAATGCCTGTTGTAACAGATGAGTTCCCGTATGGAACACTGATACTTCGAAAGAGATTGTCCGTTTTGTACACGAAGTGTATCCAGTTTTTCTCATAACCCTCTCAAATTTTTAGCACATGCTATGTGGGTGAAATGATGATACCATGCCAACTTTTAACCTTTTCAGAGATAATTTGAAATGCTTTTCAATTTCAAGGTCTTATAGCTCAAAAAAACCCAGTAAATGCTTTCATAAAACTCTAATAGCAAAAGGAAGCAACTAAAAAGCTTTTATAAACCTCTAGTATTTTTTAAACTAAAATTATATAAAATTTGTGCAACTAAAATTATCAAAGTATTTTCTATTCTAAACATGAAAAGCACAAAGAATTATCATAAAGAATTTTTTGTTAGAAACTTTAGTAGCAAAAAGGATTTTCATAAAGAATTTTTTTGATATCAACTAAAATAACAAAATCTGTTTTTCAATATAATGAGAAAATGCAGTAATATTAAATAGCAGGAAAAAGAATCACTCAAAATATATTTTTATAGTGAAGTTATTCACAAACTAGTGATTCGCACAAATTTCAAAGAATTAAAATTTAAACTATTCATATTTGGAAACTAATGGAGTAACAGAAAGTTTATAATTATTCTGAGTTAAAAGAAAAAAAGAATAAATAAATTATGGAAAAAATAAAAAATGCCACCTAATGGGCCACACGGCCTGCATACGACTAGAAACCCATCTGTACATGGGCCAGGATGCAGGCCCGCAGGCCCAATAGGCCCAATAAGGCAGTGATAAGGGTAGGCAAGTAATGCCTACGTATTAGAGAGGAGCTCAGCAGCTGAGCTGCAACACAGCTTATAAACAGGTGCTGAGCTCTCTCAGCTAGCGAGGTGGGACTAAACTTCCTACCGCACCGCGCCAGCACAAGGCTTTTATTCCCGGTTGGTGCCATGAACCGGGACCAATGCACACCTTTGGTCCCGGTTGGTGCCACCAACCGGGACCAATGACACCCCTTTCGTCCCGGTTGGTGCCACCAACCGGGACAAAAGCCCTCTGCTTCCTGCCCTTTGGGCTGCTGAAAGGAGGCCTTTGGTCCCGGTTGGTGGCACCAACCGGGACTAAAGGTCGCATTCGTCCCGATTTGTCTCACGAACCGGGACCAAAGTCCTCGTCTATATAACTGGCCCTCGTGAAA
>NC_041393.1:771007470-771053729 GCF_002162155.2 Triticum dicoccoides | reverse complement strand
CACCCAGCGCCGTCCCGCGCAGCCCCGACACCGTCGCTGCCCCGCGCCACGTGCCCCGCGACGCCGCCGGCCCTGCCTCGCTCGTCGCGCTTCGCCGCGCCGCCCCTCATTGTCGCCCGTCGCCGCGCCGCCCCTCACGCATCGTCGCCGTCGCCGTCCCCTGCCCGTCGCCCTCGCCGCGCCCCTCACGCCGTCGCATCCGCGTGAGCATATATGAATTTTGCTAATTTAATTAGATGTGTAGTTAATTTAGCTGTGTAGTAATTTAGATGTGTAGTTAATTGAGTTAGATTTTGTTCATAGATTTTTTTGTTAGATTTTTTTCATATTGTGTAATTTGTTCATATTGTGTTAGATTTTTTTTCATATTGTGTAATTTGTTGATAGATTTTTTTTCTGTTCATAAATTTTTTTGGTGATATTATTGTTGAATATGCATGTTTGTATGTTCATATATATGCAAAGATCGAATATGTCAATTTTTTATGATTTTTTTCTGTTCATAGAATTTTTACGATTTTTTCTGTTGTAATTTTGTTCATAGAATTTTAATGATTTTTTTGTTCATAGAATTTTCTTTGTCAATTTATATATATATATGTTCATATTGTGTATGTATAGGAAAATTGTGTATGATCAAAGTCATTTATATGTATATGTTCATATTTAGAAGAAAAAGCAGGAGAGGAAAACAATAGAACTAGTTAAACTAGTTTATTTTTAGTAAGTTCTACTTTATTTTATTTATAGTAAGTGCTTAGTATATAGTTGAACTAGTTGATTTAATAAAACTACTTTATTTTACTATAGAAGTAGTTTATTTTTAGTAAGTACTACTTTATTTATTTATAGTAAGTGCTTAGTAGTTGAACTAGTTGATTTAATAAAACTACTTTATTTTACTATATATAGAAATAGTTTATTTTTAGCAAGAAAAATAATAGAACTAGTTTATTTTTTTAGTTCAAGCAATTAATCCCGCATCGACGTCGACGATGCCTATCCCGCTTCCTCGTCGTCGACTCGGCGGAGGAGGCCGGCTTGATCAGAGGGGCCATGTCCGGGACTGGGCTCAACCGGGCTGGTATTGGGAGGTGCTACCTTCTGGGGGGCGTAGGTTGGTGAGGAGCCAGCCCGTTGTTGACCCGATCCTTGTTTGGTGGCGGTCGCGTGGGCCAGTGAAGGTGCTGAGGCTTCCGGACACTGCGGAGGTGGTACGTCACCGTGTCAGCGAGGAGGACGAGCACGTCCGTCGCTACATGGTTGCGTTGGAGGGAAGGTTCGACAATACCCGGCAGGTTCTTCAGGGATCTCACTGGAGCTATGATCCTGTGATGGTTCCTTCTCTTTGGGTGTCCACCGCCCGCGACGATACCCGTCGGGCGCTACGATTCTAGCTTTATTAGCGATGCTATGTAAGATAGTATTCGAGAATTATTACTAGTGATAATATTCGATGATGTACGGACACAAGAGATGATGTACTTTTGCTTATAATTGAATGCATGCTAATTTGAATACTACTTTATTTTACAATTTGGTTTTGCTTATTGAATGCTCAAATTGGAAAAGTACTCCTACTTTGAATGCTAAAATTGGAGAGCACTATGCAAAAATGTCGTACTCGGATGACGAAAACCGCCCGGGGGAGTGCGACTGGTGCCACGACGACCGAGGTATGTGCAACAGGTTCCTTGAGCTGGACAAAGATCGGCGCTTCAACATTAAGCTGGAGGAGACCTTCGATGTTGAAACGGTACGCAATGACGACTATAGTTTTTTTTGTAATTAAGCACGACTTCAACTATTTTAACGTGTACTTTTCATCTTTTCCTATTTGACTAGCTTATCCCATGCTATGCAAGACACTATTTCTTGGAGAGGATGTGTTTTGAAGACCATGAAAGTATTGAAACAAAGAAAAATCACCTAAGGACCCATCATGGTGTGGATTTTGAAGTAAAGCTGTACAATTCTGAGAGTGTAACCCATTTTGGTTGCAAAAATTGGCAAGCACTTTGCAAGATGTATGGTTTTGATGAGGGTATGCTTGTCACCATGGATCTTGGTGATCCTGAAATCGAGCAAGGCAATATGGACATTTGGGTCCTTGTTGATACGCTTCCGATTCTTCCCCTATGTGAGCTTCTCAAGCATAGTTATTAAGTAATTTATATTGTTTATTTCAAAATAGTTGACAACTTATTTCCATTGACAACTTATTTTCATTCTTCAAAGAATGTGCGAAGATGGTAGACAAAACCCACTACACCGATGGCTCCGAATTAACTTATAAGGAGAAGAATCATCTGATCGCATTTTGTAATGATCTTGAGAATTATAATATCTACAATCGAACACCTCAACATTATCGTCAATACGTGCCACTAGTGCATGTGTTGAACTATGCTAACTACCATGGAGATACCCTGGTAAGATTTTTTACTATTACGACATACGTGCATCTTTTGCATACTTCTAAAACTAGTACATCATTGCTAACTACGAAGTTATTACTATGTTTTTCAACAGATAATCCCGAATGATTGTGTGCCTCATCTGATGTATACGCACGGTCGCCTTGATGTCTCGAACATACAACCAGGTCGTCCTACGAATCTCAACTGTCCATACCGGATTTGTAAAAGAAGTGGATACATGACAATCAAAGAATGGAAAAAATATATGGACAGTCGTAAGGAGGTTCTTGGAAGCAAGAGGAAGCGAAGCGCAAGCATTGGAGACATGATGATCTCCATTCTTCGTAATGGAGAGTCAGGGTCTATATTGTTTTATGCTATTTTACCTTAAAGAGGGTATTTATACCTCATAATGATGATCATGTGCTAATAACAATTAAGTAGGGTTGGTTCGATGACTACGAGGATGATGATCATACGACTTGTTATTAATAACGAGTAGAAGTTGTATGATGATGATTAATTAGTAGAACTTGTTATTATATATGATGATGCATGATGCGAGCGGGTGAAATGAACATGGATTGTATTGAAGTGAAGGCAACATGCATGTGGTCCATGTCGAAAGTAGTACAATCCAAACTTGATCAAGTTAGGATTAGTATTACTTTCGACATGCACCACATGTTGCCTTCACTTCAATCTAAGCCATGTTAACGTTAGGCATAGCAGTAACGTTGGTAAACCAAGCACGGAGATATATAAGAGAGGACACTTCTCTCTGTTAGCTAGCTAATAACAACCTAAATTAACCCCCCAAACCCCTAACAACTAGCCCTTTCAAAAAAAAAACCTCAGCTCCAGCCAGCTGCTGACGCGTGGATGCCTATTGGTCCCGGTTGGTGTCACCAACCGGGACCAAAGGCCCCCCTGCCTGGGCTGGCAGCAGCGGCCACGTGGAGGCTCATCTGTCCCGGTTCGTGTAAGAACCGAGACTAAAGGCCAAGGTCATTAGTAACGACCTATTAGTCCCGGTTCAAGAACCGAGACTAAAGGCCCTCACGAACCCGGAAGAAAGACCCTTTTTCTACTAGTGTCCACTTATGTTCAATCACCTCTTTCATTTGAATTGACTTATGGTAATTACCGACGATGGCAAGGATCGAGCTCGGCCATCTAAAGTGAGGAGGGCCGCTGTCATGATGAGTATGTTGTCGGTGTAGCCACCATAGATACCCGCATCCAACTGCGATAATTTCCTTGCAGTTCAAATTTGGCATAAGTGGTGAGGGTGCGTCCAAATCAAGCAAAAGTGATTCTAGGATTACTGAGCCAGAAAGATCCATTTGAGCTGCAGTATTAACTCGATCCAAGAGGCGTAGTCCTCTCCATAAACTCTTAGCCAAGTCACACTGGAATAGAAGGTGACGCGTATCCTCCGGACCCTTCCTACAAACTGGGCATTCTCCACTCATCAGAATGTGTTTGTTTGCAAGAATTGATTTCAAAGGCACTATGCCACGTAAAGCGTGCCATCAAAAGATTTGGATCTTCCTGGGTACCTATAGCTTCCAGAGCTGACTCCAAATTGCTGATTGTCTGGAGCTGTTAGACGTAAAATTCTCCCCATCTTGACCTCTGAACTTATGTGCCCATTGTTGATGATATGTCGTCCGCACCGAGAAAATTCCATTCCTTGTAAGGTGCCAAGCAATGAAGTCATCAAAAGCCTGAAAGTTCAGTGGGATTTGCCAAATTCACATTGCATCCACTGGGTTAATTTTTTTCTAATTAATTCTCCATCCTAATGACCAGTAGCCGGATCAATGAATTCCATTACTTTTGAAATCACAATATGTCCTCGTGGGGTTATAACCTTTCTATCTGGGCTAGAAGGGATCCATGGGTCTTCCCAAATATTCACATTTTCTCCTGAGCCAATTCTCCATATATACCCATGTTTAAACGTAGCCAAACCGGCAACAATGCTTTGCCATGTAAAAGAAGAACACTTCTTCGGTCCTGCTTGCAATAAATCAGTTGAGGGATAATATTTAGCCTTTAAAATCCTTGTGCATAATGAATCTGGATTTGTAATTAATCTCCAACATTGCTTTGCAAGTAAAGCCAAGTTAAAAGAATATAAATCTCGGAATCCCATTCCTCCCTCACATTTTGGAATACATAGCTTCCACCACGCAAACCAATGCAATTTCTTATTTTCTTCTTCGTCTCCCACCCAAAACTGAGCAATAACATCTGTATTGTCTTTACATACACCCTTTGGTAAGAAGAAGACAGACATAGCAAAAACAGGAATGGCTTGGGCAACGACTTTTAATAAAATCTCATTCCCTCCTGTTGACAACTGTTTTTCCATCCACCCTTTTAAGAGCATTTTCATTTTCTCACAAAAGTGTTTGAAGCAATCGGTCTTATCAACCCCAACCAGAGCAGGCAAGCCCAAATATTTATCAGATAGAGCTTCAGTAGCAATGTGGAGTTCCTGGAAGATCTCGTCTCTAGTTTGAGCATTAGTATTTGGACTGAAAAACACACTAGATTTACCCATGCTTACCATTTCACCTGAATTTTCACAATAGGTATCCAGCACTTGCCATAAGGAAGTTGCATTTCACATATCTGCTCTCATGAGAATAAGAGAATTTTCAGCAAATAAAAGGTGTGGGACTGACGGTGCATTCCTGCACACTCTTAACCCATCTATGCCACCAACTTCTTCTTCAAACTACAACATGCTGGATAGGCCTTCAGCACAAATCAGGAATAAGTAAGGAGATAAGGGGTCCCCCCTGCCTAATACATCTAGTAGGAGTGAACATATCTATCTCTTGTGAATTGTATCGAACTTTATATCTAACTGAGCTCACACATGCCATTATAAGGTCAATCCACTGTTTATCAAAGCCCATCTTGTGCATCATATTTCTTAGGAATATCCATTCAACTCCGTCATATGCTTTATGCATATCTAATTTGACAGCACATAAACTAGCTTGACTATTTTTGGTATTCTTGATCTTATGGATACATTCATAAGCCACAAGGATATTATCAGTGATCATTCTGCCCGGGACAAAAGCACTTTGGGTAGGAGAGATAATATCAGGCAAGATACTTTTTAAACGGACTGAAAGCAACTTTGAAATTATTTTATACAAAACATTGCATAAGCTTATAGGACGGTACTATGTAATCAGCTCCGGGTTCTCCATTTTTGGAATCAAATCGATTGACGTGTCATTCCACTCCTCCGGAATATGTTTTGAATTTATAGCTTGTAAAACTGCAGCAATTATTTCATTTTCAAGAATGTGCCAATACCTTTTAAAGAATATTGCATGCAACCCATCCGGTCCCGGAGCCTTAAGATCTCCAATACTAAAAATAGCCTTACACACATCATCCACCGAGAAAGGGGCCAGAAGCATATTGTTCATTTGTTCAGTTACCTTGGTTTGCACCTTTTGAAGCATATTTGCATTAGTGTTCTAAACTTCAGAAGTAAATAGGTTAGTAAAATAACCTTGAATATGAGGGTTTAGCTCCGTTGTACCTTGCATAATATCACCATTTTCATCCTTCAACTTTTTAATATAATTCTTTTTCTGCCGGGCTGACGCAAAAGCTTGGAAAAATGCAGTATTTCAATCACCAAACTTGAGCTAGTCTATTCATGATCTTTGCTTACTCTGAATCTCCTCCAGTTCCAATAAGTACTCTACTAGTTTTGATAGTTCTTTTCTCTTTTACTCATTTTCATCAGACATGGGTCCAATCATGACCTCCTCTAATTCACGCTGAGCCTTCTGAAGACGCTTCTTCAGTTTTCTCAACACATGTTGATCCCAATCATGGAACACTGAGTGCATGCGTGTTAGTTTTTTGAATACACCTGATACATTTGGATCAGCACCAATTCTCTCCCATTCATTCTGGACTAGTTCTGAAAATTTGTCTTCTCTTAGCCATCTTGACTCAAACCTCTTTGGACCCCTCTGATTTGAGGCCACCTCTTGGAAATATTCTATATCGACCAGTAGGGGCCTATGATCTGAATGATTGAAATTACAGTGCTCCAGACTTGCGTTCGGGAACATGGCCGCCCACTCAGCATTTATCAAGCCTCTATCCAATCTTTCACGGATTCTTCCTCTGTGCCAAGTAAATACATCACCCACATATCCCATATCATTCAGATAACAGTCCTCTATAGCTTGCTGAAAAGCATTCATATATTGTTGGGGACGTGGGTTTCCTCCCTCCTTTTCATGTAGGTATTGGATTTCATTCAAGTCCCCTATTAATAGCCATGGTAAATTATTATTAGGGTGGATTCGTCGCATGTGTTCCCACGTCAAATGTTTATTCTCCCACCGAAACTCTCCATAATACCAGTCAGTCTCCAACTCGCCCCATCATCAGAGGTGATCTGAACATCAATAAAGTTTTGGGTCCAATCCCAGGCGTTGGACTGTTATGCCATTTCTCCAAAACAGCAGTAGCCCTCCTCTCCTACCATTACTAGTGCAAACCAACTTTTGGTCCATACTCAAATGATGTCTTAAGCATTCAGCTGGATAGCTATCAAGGTGTGTCTCTGACAAGAACAACACATCGGGATGGGTGCTTCGATGGACATCTAGCAAAGCTCGAACCGCCGGTTCATTCCCGAGCCCCCGGCAGTTCCAAGATAAGAGTTTCATTGCTCCCGGCGATCACCCCGTAGGGGTGTCGCCGATTCTAGCTCATTTTCATGGTCTGCATTGCTGTCCACAACTTGACCATCCCTTCCTCTTAACTTCTTCCTATTTGCACTCTTTTGGGGTGTGCTTGCATGTCCACTATTCTTATCCTCCTCTACCAAATCCCCTTCAAATAGGTTGACCTTTTCTGCCACAGATGCCAACTCCAGTGATTTACCCGTTTTCGCACCAACAAAAGGAATAATGGCCGAGAAACTTGGGTCAGGGACTGCCCCAGTCATAGCTCCTTTTGCGGCACCCAGGTTGTTGTTCTCGGCAGTTCTCTTTCCCAATATGTTTTCCGATGCACTGCCCATTATCACATCATGATCTATCTCAACACTTTTCACTCTTGTATTCTCTGGGTTGTACTGCGTATTCTCTGGGGGTACATAATTATGTCGCCATGCTACATGATTGATACCTTCACTCTGATGATCAGTATCTGGGTTGTACTGCATATGGTTCCCACGTCCACGCGTCGGCCCTCCAGAAGCATCATATCTTTCTCTCTGCCTTTCTCCATTACCCCGGCCACCACGACATCCTCCTCTACCTCTCCTTGTTGCAAGTAGAAAACTACCCCATTCAAACTTTGTCTCATCATGCTCTCCCGTTCCGCACTGTTCATGCCAATGCCCCAACAGTCCACACGCATTACAGAAAGTCGGCAATTTTTCAAACTTGACTAGATATTTCTCGGTTTCTCCGCCTTTGGTTATACCTACAACTCTGGTTAGTTTCTTGTTCACATCAAGTTTCACCTGGGCCCAAATGAACTCCCCCACGAAGCCATTAGGGAGAGTAGCTTGCACTTCTTGTACCTCGCCAACTCGACTTGCAAGATTCTATAAGCCACTTTTACTCTTTAAGACACCATCAAGAAGTCTGTAAATTTGGCACCAGGTTTCTAGTCTGTCCAGCTTGACCTTTTCAGGGTTTGAAAAACCATCATACTCAGCTAGGATCACAACTATGCCATGGAAATCCCATGGCCCTTGGTGCATGGCCTTGTTCCAATCCCCTAGACAGTTATACGGGATCAAGAATAAATTTGCATTAATCCTCCTCCACACCACATCATTGGCTGGATTCCATGCTGCTTTCATCTCAGCAATCAAGGCACTCTGGCTGAAATTTTTCCCTGTAAAAAGTCGCCCAAGAGCCAGCCACTTGGGATTTATTTCTTCCACATCTATCTCGTCCTCCCATATCAGATCATCCGTCTCCTCGTCCTGCAGATTTAGCCTCTGCAGGAGCTGACTAGCATCCTCCATCTTTCGATCCCCCGCACCACTACCATCTCCAAATGTCGCCATGGTCACAAGTCCAAACCCTAGATCACTCGTGGCCACACCACCTCGCCAAAACCACGAGAGCAAATACGCTCTATAGGTCCTGAGAGGGAGTAGCTAGCACGGGATAGGGGATATCGACTCCCTCAGTGAGGCAGGAAGATAAGGGAACTCACGGCGGGGGCGCTGCCGGAGGACTAGCAAACCCTAGGTGCGTGACCCTAGGAGAAAACAACTAGAGAGGGTTAGACCCAATTTTTCCTAGTTATTACTTACAAGCCAAATGTTATTAGATCATATATTTGACCTAAACAATCACCTCCCACCACGTTCCTTTGTCCCCCCGTTATTTTCCACTCAAGCCTGGACATGAGAGAGGCGTTTCACATGGTGAATTAGGGGTCCAACCGTCCACCTGCACCGCCTCTGTAGTCGTTGTAGGGGACGGATCAAAGCTGCTCCGCCCCTCCTGCCTCCTAGCCTCCTACTGCCTTCCAGCCACTTGTCACCCCATGATCCCCGTGCACTGCCTCTAAGCTTTGCTTGGGCCTCCCCCGTCCGCGCCAAAGGGGATGAATCCAAACCTCCATTTACCTAATGAATTCATGATCCAGCCAACTCATCCAAAAGTCCGAACTGATGGAGGGAGGTGGGCAATATATTTCAACACTCCCCCTCATGTCTAGGCTGTTTTAGTCCTTAGACGTGGGATCGATGTAGGCCGCAGAATCGTTTTTATTTAACACTTCATTGGCAGGGTCTTGAACTCAAGACCTCTTGCCTCGGATACCATATTGAATTCATGATCCAGCCAACTCATCCAAAAGTCTGAACTGATGGAGGGAGGCGGGCAATATATTTCAACATGACCATCCTCCGTTCTTTGCACCCGCCCCAGCTCAACTGTGCCACCTGCCGTCCCCAAGTAGGACATCTTATTCGTTTTCCCCAGGAAATATGTTCACGCTTTGTATGAAGAAATATCATCCTTTCAATGTAATAAAAAATCAGGATATCCATCATTAACAATATATGATTATAATATCAGCAATTCACTAAATGATTAACACAAGTCAATAAGTGCTACCTTAATTATCTGACATTTAAATTGATTTTTAAGCATATATATACTTAGAGAATATACGTGGTAAGGCGCTGCTGTGTAAATAAAAGCAATTCAGCTTTTACCAAAATTGACAAGCCTAATGAAATGTAACAACTGGAACAAATTCAGATTCTCAGTCAGGGGCAAAGGGAGTTTTCAATTAAAATAATATAATGGCACTCGGTTATACCGTGATGTATCAAAATAGAGAAAAGGCACTAATAAGTGCTACTCACTCCATCCGAAAAAGCCTTTCCCTCAAATGGATGTATGTAGCACAAAGTTAGTGCTAGATACATCCATTTGAGGGACAAGTTTGGGACAAGCTTTTCCAGATGAAGGGAGTTGTAATCAAAGCTTGTCTATTCAATTACTTACATATTGTCTTCACCCTCATAAGATTCCTTAGTAAGGCTAACATTGTCCTTCCAAGTATCATCAGGTGCATCCACAGGACATGGTGCTGCTGGTTGGTCTACCAACCGTTCTTCTGTGGTCCATGTACTGCTACAGGGACGACATTTACCAGCGGATAATTGCACGACATGCATATCACACCATCCACGGGCAAGTCTAACTAAAACAATAGCAAACGGCTGGATTAGCAATCACGTGTGAGTGTCGTCCATCCCAAAGGGAGTAACCATTATTCTAGCTTCTTATTACCGCCGCCACAAGGAGTATCCGTTATTCTTCGTATGAGTAACATTGACCTATGATTTCAATCGAAGAATTCTGTCAATGTACTCAACAGACTGAGATAATATCTGCCGCAAAATGTTTCGAAATGGTTAGATAGATAATACTTTGGATTGATTTGTGACACTAAATATCACTACAAAACAAAGACACATCCGTGACATTTTGGGCCGAACGAATTTTTTTGCTGTCATGCATATGACACTTCTATGACGATAATTGTGACAAAACCCGGTATCATCATAGATGTGGTGGGATCCTACTTCTATGACCAAAAATCATAACAGAAAATGGGTTTTTGTCTTGGGCGGGACGGAGACGCAGCTGCATGACATTCTTTGGGCTGTCCATGACGGAAAAAACCATGGTAGAAGCGTGGGCGAGGAAAATTTCGGGGATTTCCCGGTTATGGTGGGTGGTCGGGGGCCGAGTGTTGCGCGTTTCTCTCGTACACGTATGCGCGTGTGTGCGAGGCGTTGGCTCTAACTGAACCCAAGCGAGGCGTTGGGCTCTAACTGAACCCGAGCAATTTCACTGCAGGCTACGCGTTACTGAAACCGAGCAATCGATTCCTTCGCTACTGCTGCTAACTGAAGCCGATCGATGCTGCCTCTCTGGATGAACAGTGAGCGTTGCGGGGGGGTTTGGATGAAAAATGAGCGGTGGGAGTGGATGAACAGGACCCGTGGCATTGCCTCTGGATGAATTGGACCCTGATCGATCGAGCCGGTTGGGGCTGGATGAACAGGACCCCGTGGAGGCCCGGATGAACAGGACCACCCGATGGAGGGGTGGATGAACAGTAGACGATGGAGGGGTGGATGAACAGTAGCCCATGGAGGGGTGGTTGAACAAGAGCCCGTGGAGAGGGGTGGTTGAACAGTAGCTGGTGGAGTAGAGCGCGGCGGAGGCTGGATGAACAGGAGCCCGTGGATGAACAGTCGTAGGTGGAGGCTGGAGGAGGTCGACGGTGCATGAACAGTAGCCCATGGAGGCTAGATGAGGTCGACGGTGGAGATGAACAGTATCCCGTGGAGTCCCATTTTGTGGTACGCCGCACCCCTCCCGATGAACAGGACCCGAGTTTCGACCGTAGCGCTCCAACACAAGTCCGTTTCGTCCGTTTTGAGATACACCACACCCCTCCCGATCAATAGGACCCCTGTTTCGACCGTAGGAGGTCCGTTTCCTCCGTTTTGGGGTACGCCAGACCCCTCCCGATGAACAGGATCCCGTTTGCTCCGTAGGAGGTCGAACACAAGGCTGTTTCCTCCGTTCTGCGGTACGCCGGGCCTCGTTTCCATTGTCTGTTCCATCCAAGCCATCCCGATGAACACGACCACGCATTCCGTTCCGACCCAGTCGGTTGGCTCCCCATGAACACGACGACAACGCTATTTCTCCGTTCCAACCCAGCCATGTACACGAGCCCTAGCCATACGTATATATGCGCGAGTAGGCGTTCGAGACCCTGCCCGTATGTACACATACGTGGCCGCATTTTCTTTCTTGCGCACTGGCCGCTGTACGTACGTGTACATGCTACGTGCGCGCCTCTACTACGACACATGCGCGCCTCTACATCCACCAGTATGTACGTACACGTTCATGACCAGAATGACAACGCTATGTACGCTTCGACCAGGTGGGTCCCGACTGTCAGGCACTTCCTTGCATGTGAAGATGTAGCTGGTGGGTCCCAGCAGTCAGGGGGGCGAATCATTTTTTTCGGACGCACTTCCTTGCGTGCGAAGATGTAGCTGGTGGGTCCCAGCAGTCAGGGGGGCGAATCGTTTTTTTGCCCGGATGCACTTCCTTGCGTAAGAAGATGTAGCTGGTGGGTCGCAACAGTCAGGGGGGCGAATCGTTTTTTTCCCGGACGCACTTCCTTGCGTCCGAAGATGTAGGTGGTGGGTCCTAGCAGTCAGGGGGGCGAATCGTTTTTTTGCCCGGACGCACTTCCTTGCATCCGAAGATGTAGCTGGTGGGTCCCAGCAGTCAGGGGGAAACGTTTTTTCACGAAATACAGTGGCCCGTCCGGTGGGTCCCAGCTGTTAGGTGGAGGAATCATTATTTTCCGCATAATAAGGAGGCACTTCCTTGCTGCGGCCATGGACCCAGCTGTTAGGCTCTCCACGTACAGTCCACGTCCGATGGAAGTCGTTCCTTGACCACGTTGACCAGGCCGCGACGAGAGCGCCACGGCGGTGGACGACGGCGAGGCCTAGGAAGGGGACCACGCGGAGCCGGGGAAGACGCTGCAGTGGAAGCCCGCGCAGAGAGGAGTATGAGAGTTCACTGGTTCGGCTGCGGTGTGAGGCTGCCGTTGCTGCAGGGCCTGGCCAGTAGTGGGAATAGTAGGGGGCGGTGAGGCCTCCGCGGCAACACAACTGGCCACTCTTGATAACCCACAAGTGTAGGGGATCGCAACAGTTTTCGATAAGTAAGAGTGTCGAACCTAACGAGGAGCTAAAGGTAGAATAAATATTCCCTCAAGTTCTATTGACCACCGATACAACTGTACGCATGCTTGACGTTCGCTTTACCTAGAACAAGTATGAAACTAGAAGTACTTTGTAGGTGTGATAGGATAGGTTTGCAAGATAATAAAGAGCACGTAAATAAAAGCTAGGGGCTGTTTAGATAAAGATGCAAAAAAGTAAATATAGCGAGTGTGGAAAAGTGGTGGTAGGAGTTGTGAAATTGTCCCTAAGCAATTGACTATGTTACTAGACCGGTAATCACTATTGCAATTCTATTTGAGGGAGAGGCATAAGCTAACATACTTTCTCTACTTGGATCATATGCACTTATGATTGGAACCCTAGCAAGCATCCGCAACTACTAAAGATTCACTAAGGTAAAACCCAACCATAGCATTAAAGCATCAAGTGCCCTTTTATCCCATACGGAAACAACCTACTTACTCGGGTTTGTGTTTCAGTCACTCACGCAACCCACCATAAGCAAATCATAAACATATTGCAAACCCTACAGAGGGAATCCCTCACGCTTGCGCGACACTGAGGGCACAATAGGACAGCACCAATAATAAAACATGCAACTCAAACCAATCATAGCAATTCATCAATCACCGATAGGACAAGGAAAATCTACTCAGACATCATAGGATGGCAACACATCATTGGGTAATAATATGAAGCATAAAGCACCATGTTCAAGTAGAGGGTACAGCGGGATGCGGTAGAGTGGACCGCTGAATATAGAAGGGGGAAGGTGATGGAGATGTTGGTGAAGATGACGGCGGTGTTGGTGAAGATCGCCGTGATGATGATGGCCCCCGGCAGTGCTCCGGCGCCACCGGAAGCAAGGGGGAGAGAGGCTCCCTTCTTATTCTTCTTCCTTGACCTCCTCCCTAGATGGGAGAAGGGTTTCTCCTTTGGTCCTTGGCTCCCATGGTGTGGGACGGGCGAGAGCCCTTCCGAGATTGGATCTATCTCAGTGTTTCTGCGTTCTCAGATTCTACCACTTCATCGTTTCCTATATATCTGGAGATCCATAACTCCGATTGGGGTGAATCTTTCGCCCAGATTTTTCTCGTAAAATTAGCTTTCTTGCGGCAAAAGAAGGGTATCAACCACCTTATGGGTGGCCCACGAGAGGCTAGGGCGCGCCTGCCTCCCTGGGGCGCGCCCCCCCTATCTCGTGGCCACCTAGCATAATCTTGATCATATGTCTAACCATGGCATGAATATTAAGACACGAGTGATTCAAAGCAATAGTCTATCATTTGACATAAAAATATGATAATACTTTGAGCGTACCAATAAAGCAATCATGTCTTTTCAAAACAACAAGACCAAAGCAAGCTTATCCCTACAAAATCATACAGTTTGGCCATGTTTCATCTTTGTCACACAAAAATGCTCCCATCATGCACAACCCTGATGACGATCCGAGCAATTGGTTCATACATTTTAACGCGCTTCAGCTCTTTCAACCCTCACGCAATACATGAGCGCAAGCCATGGATATAGCACTATAGGTGGAATAGAATATAATGGTGGAGGTTTATATGGAGAAGACAAAAAAGGAGAAAGCCTCACATCGACACGGCTAATCAACGGGCTATGGAGATGCCCATCAATTGATGTCAATGCGAGGAGTAGGGATTGCCATGCAATGGATGCACTAAGAGCTATAAGTGTATGAAAGCTAAAACTGAAAACTAAGTGGGTGTGCATCTAACTTGCTTGCTCATGAAGACCTAGGGCATTTAAGGAAGCCCATCGTTGGAATATACAAGCCAAGTTCTATAATGAAAATTCCCACTAGTATATGAAAGTGACAACATACGAGACAATCTATATGAAGAACATGGTGCTACTTTGAAGAACAAGTGTGGAAAAAGGATAGTAACATTGCCCCTTTTCATTTCTTTTTTTTCTTTTTTTTCTTTTTTTTTCATTCTGTGGGCTTCTTTGGCCCCCTTTTTATTTAGGCTTCTTTAGCCTTTCCTTTTTTTCTTTTTTTTTCTTTTTTTTCATGGGGCAATGCTCTATAATGATGATCATCACACTTTTATTTACTTACAATTCAATATTACAACTCGATAATAGAACAAAGATATGACTCTATATGAATGCTTCTGGCAGTGTACCGGGATGTGCAATGATCTAGCATAGCAATGACATCAAAAAGCGGACAAACCATGAAAACATCATGCTAGCTATCTTACGATCATGCAAAGCAATATGAGAATGAATGCTCAAGTCATGTATATGATGATGATGGAAGTTGCATGGCAATATATCTCGGAATGGCTATGGAAATGCCATGATAGGTAGGTATGGTGGCTGTTTTGAGGAAGATATAATGAGGCTTATGTGTGATAGAGCGTATCGTATCACGGGGTTTGGATGCACCGGCGAAGTTTGCACCAACTCTCAAGGTGAGAAAGGGAAATGCACGGTACCGAAGAGGCTAGCAATGATGGAAAGGTAAAAGTGCGTATAATCCATGGACTCACATTAGTCATAAAGAACTCATATACTTATTGCAAAAGTATATTAGCCCTCGAAGCAAAGTACAACTATGCATGCCCCTAGGGGGATATATTGGTAGGAAAAGACCATCGCTCGTCCCCGACTGCCACTCATAAGGAAGACAATCAAAGAAACACCCCATGCTTCAAATTTGTCACACAACGGTTACCATACGTGCATGCTACGGGACTTGCAAAACTCAACACAAGTGTCTCTACAATCCACAACCACCCACTTGCATGACACTAATATCACCATCTTTATATCGCAAAACTATTGCAAGGAATCAAACATATCATACTCAGCGATGTACAAGTTTATGTAGGATTTTATGACTAACCATGTGAATGACCAATTCCTGTCATCTCTCTAAATAGATATAAGTGAAGCAAGAGAGTTTAATTCTTTCTAAAAAAGATATGCCCATGCTCTAACAAATATAGGTGAAGAAAAAGAGCATTCTACAAATGGCGGTTTTCTATGTGAAGAGAAACAGGCAATCCAGACTTCAAATGATATAAGTGAAGCGCATGAAGCATTCTATAAAGCCATACTCAAAAGATTTAAGTGAAGTGCAATGAGCATTCTATAAATAAACCAAGGACTATCTCATACCAGCATGGTGCATAAAATAAAAATGAAAACTAAATGCAAAAGACGCTCCAAGACTTGCACATAATGCATAAACGAAACGAATACGAAAATACACCGATACTTGTTGAAGAAAGAGGGGATGCCTTCTGGGGCATCCCCAAGCTTAGACACTTGAGTCTCCTTGAATATTTACTTGGGGTGCCTCAGGCATTCCCAAGCTTGAGCTCTTGCCTCTCTTCCTTTTCCTCATATCGAAACCTCCTCGTTTAGACACTTCATCCACACAAAACTTCAACAGAAAACTCGGTTAGATCCGTTAGTATAATAAAGCAAATTACTACTCTAAGTACTGTAGAAAACCAATAAATATTTTGCTTTTGCATTGTGTCTACTGTAATATAGCTTTTCCATGGCTTAATCCACTGATATAAATTGATAGTTTCATCAAAACAAGCAAACTATGCATCAAAAACAGAATCTGTCAAAAAACAGAACAGTCTGTAGAAATCTGAACATCCACCATACTTATGGTACCCCAACAATTCTACCAAAATTAGGAAAAATAAATAAGTTGGACAGAAAGACAGTGCAAAAGGAATCAGAACCATTTAACGTTCCAATTAAAAACGTAAAATCTCGCACTACAGCCAAAGTTTCTGTCCTGCACCGTACAAACCAACAAGCATTGTAAACATCCTAAAGGAAAACCTTGGCACATTATTTTTATAATACAATGGAATTATACAAGGGGATAATTTTTTTTTGAAAAGTTTCTGTAATCAAGATTCACAAAGTTTCCGTGAGCATGAACAAAGTTCAAGGCTAGCTCCCACTTCAACAATGCTTGTCCTTTTCACTTTCACTTTCCTTTTTGAAAAGTTTTTAGGTTCCCCTCTTTATTTTTTTTGTTTTTTAACTATATGAAAGCACTCAACAGAAATAAATGACTCTCTAAAACTTCCGGGTTGTCTCCCTGGCAGCACTTTCTTTAAAGCCATGAAGCTAGGCATATAGTGCTCAAGTAATGAATCCACCCGGATCCCAAGGTATATCAAAGCCAATTTTAATTAACAATGATTTCTAATTTAGTAGTGAGCACAAAGTAACATATATCATGCAACAACGAAGTCTAACTCTCTTCCTATGCTTCGGCATGTCATAAAAGAACAATTCATGCACACAAAGTAAAGGCCAATGCATAGTATAAACAGTTTCTTGCAATTCT
This sequence comes from Triticum dicoccoides, assembly GCF_002162155.2. Taxonomy (NCBI): domain Eukaryota; kingdom Viridiplantae; phylum Streptophyta; class Magnoliopsida; order Poales; family Poaceae; genus Triticum; species Triticum dicoccoides. The sequence continues at coordinate 771,036,619 of NC_041393.1, read as the reverse complement.
ATCGTATTGGAAAAATAGAGAGGTGGAGATAAAGTTCCTATCTCATAATAATTGCCTGTAGGAGCAGCAAGCACATGCATATTATATTCATCAAAATCATCGCAATGGTAAAAGGCAACCCATCAATATAATCCTTAATAAGCACAAACTTCTCTGATATAGTGTAGTAGGGAGAATTCAAAAAGCTAATAGGACTATCATGTGTGGGTGCAAGAGCAACAATTTCATGTTTAACATAAGGAACTATAGCAAGTTCATCTCCATAAGCATAATTCATATAGGCATCTTGGCCACAAGCATAGCAAGCATCATCAAAAAAGGGATATTTCAAGCAAATTCAAGGGATCATAGCAATCATCATAGCAATCATCCTTCGGTAAGCATGAAGGGGAATTAAACAATGTATGAGTTGAAGAGTTACTCTCATTAGAAGGTGGGCACGGGTATCTAATCCGCTCTTCCTCCTTTTGTTCTTCGCTCTCCTCATCATCTTTTTCATCCAATGAGCTCACAGTTTCATCAATTTCTTCTTCCACAGCTTCCTGCAAAATATTAGTCTCTTCTTGGACAGTGGAGTAGGCCTCAATATATAGTTTAACATGGGCATTAGAAGCATAATTATAATAGCAATATTCAAGTATGGCAAAAATTTCAGATTTGAAGAGAGTAGCATCATAGTTTTCAATCAAAGAAGCAATTTCAAAAGCACCCTTAAAATCAACAAATTCTTCAATTTGTTGAACATCATAGTAATTATAAACACCCTTAGCATATGAAGATACGATTCCATTATCTCTAAACAAGCATTGGTAGGGAAGGTGTTTCTTAGGGTTTTCAGAACAACAAGTAACATCATATAATTCACATAAAGTCCAAGCATAGCATTGCAAATGTTGAATTTGATCCCATAATAGTTTCCCTTTTTCAGATATACAGTGTTGCACATAACAGGCATGCTCATCTAAAGATTTGCCCTCAACTAAGCTAGTTGGGGTTTCAGCACGATCACAAAGGGATCGAAGATGATCCAAGTAAAAGGCTTCAATAGTGTGATAGATTTTGAGTGGTTCTTCAACCATTGGTGCAGTAGGTACAACTTTTTTTTTGGTATTTTACATTTCCTACCCATAACTATAGATAGAGAACAACTAAGAGCAGCAAATAAAAATTACTTAGTGATATAGCAAACAAGCACACACGAGAATATTCACCCCACGCTATGACTCCCCGGCAACGGCGCCAGAAAAAGGTCTTGATAACCCACAAGTGTAGGGGATCGCAACAGTTTGCGATAAGTAAGAGTGTCGAACTCAACGAGGAGCTAAAGGTAGAATAAATATTCCCTCAAGTTCAATCGACCACCGATACAACTGTACGCACGGTTGACGTTCGCTTTACCTAGAACAAGTATGAAACTAGAAGTACTTTGTAGGTGTGATAGGATAGGTTTGCAAGATAATAAAGAGCACATAAATAAAAGCTAGGGGCTGTTTAGATAAAGATGCAAAAAAGTAAATATAGCGAGTGTGGAAAAGTGGTGGTAGGATTTGTAAAATTGTCCCTGAGAAATTGACTATGTTACTAGACCGGTAATCACTATTGCAGTTCTATTTGAGGGAGAGGCATAAGCTAACATACTTTCTCTACTTGGATCATATGCACTTATGATTGGAACCCTAGCAAGCATCCGCAACTACAAAAGATTCACTAAGGTAAAACCCAACCATAGCATTAAAGCATCAAGTGCCCTTTTATCCCATACATAAACAACCTACTTAGTCGGGTTTGTGTTTCAGTCACTCACGCAACCCACCATAAGCAAATCATAAACATATTGCAAACCCTACAGAGGGAATCCCTCACGCTTGCGCGACACTGGGGGCACAATAGGACAGCACCAATAATAAAACATGCAACTCAAACCAATCATAGCAATTCATCAATCACCGATAGGACAAGGAAAATCTACTCAGACATCATAGGTTGGCAACACATCATTGGGTAATAATATGAAGCATAAAGCACCATGTTCAAGTAGAGGGTACAGCTGGATGCGGGAGAGTGGAGCACTGAATATAGAAGGGGGAAGGTGATGGAGATGTTGGTGAAGATGACGGCGGTGTTGGTGAAGATCGCGGTGATGATTATGGCCCCCGGCAGCGCTCCGGCGCCACCCGAAGCAAGGGTGAGAGAGGCCCCCTTCTTCTTCTTCTTCCTTGACCTCCTCCCTAGATGGGAGAAGGGTTTCCCCTCTGGTCCTTGGCTCCCATGGCATGGGAGGGGCGAGAGCCCCTCCGAGATTGGATCTATCTATGTGCTTCTATGTTCTCAGATTCTACCCCTTCATTGTTTCCTATATATCTGGAGATCCATAACTCCGATTGGGGTGAATCTTTCGCGCAGATTTTTCGTGGGGCGTGCCTGCCTCCCTGGGGCGTGCCCCCTATCTCGTGGCCACCTCGGACACCGTTTCGCGTTGATTCTTCCTCCGGAAAATCCCAATATTCCAAAATAATTCTCCGTCCGTTTTTATCCCGTTTGGACTCCGTTTGATATTGGTTTTCTGCGAAACATAAAACATGCAACAAACAGGAACTGGCACTGGGCACTGGATCAATATGTTAGTCCCAAAAATAGTATAAAAAGTTGCCAAACGTATATGGAAGTTGAAGAATATTGGCATGGAACAATCCAAATTTATAGATACGACGAAGACGTATCAGCCACAGGAGGTAGGAGCATGCAGCACGACTGGCGCTGCTTTGGCGGCTGGAGCAAGAAGACCAGAGGTTGAAGATGCACTACGGCCATTGGATGGACATCGTACGGTCACTGGAGCAAGAATCGTTCATATTGAAGAAGCAGCACGGCCGTTGGATTAACATCCAACAGTCACTGCTGCTAGAATCGTTTGTGGACTAAGTTGACAAAGCCAAAGTACACGTCAACCTAGTAAACCCACAAGTCAGCCTCCAAATCTGTCCCAAACAGCATACAACCCAAAATTTCTAGCCAGATTCAAATTAATTTTAAATGTAAATATACCTTAATTTAAATTCAATGAAATTTTACACGCACAAAAACAATGAAATTTAAAATATCAAAATCCGAAAGAAAACAATATTTTGGAACTAATTGCATGTTTGCTGTATTTTTTCATTTTACAGCCCATTTATTATTACTTATAGCCCATTTCTTATTACTTATAGCCCATTTCTTATTACTTATAGCCCATTTTCTGCGCAAAATGCATCCCTCCTCGTCTTGAAAGATTTCCGGCCCAGCAGGGCGTAGAAAAGCAAGTAGGCCTATGTTGGTTATTCTGCAAAAAACAAAATAGCTGGCTAGCCATTTTTCAGAATCAAAAAAAAAAAACTGGGCTGGTCATGTGCTAAACATATGAAATAAAAGCCTGGGCTAGATGGGCCACGGGTCCCGCACAACCCAGTTGATACCCTTCTCCGTCCCGAAAAAACAAAATTACTGCGCGCGCTGCTGGGTCCCTACTGTCATCCTCACCATGTACAGTCATCTCCTTATTCCTCTCGGTTGTTAACCATGTTGACAACACCGGAGGGCGGCGCCGCGGCGAGCGAACCAAGGCGGAGGACGATGGTGAGGCCTCGGACGGGAATGAACAGCAGCCGGGGAAGATCATAGCTAGCCGTGGGAGGCGGGAGCAGGCGGTCCCGCTGGCGCTGGTTTGGCTTTGGCGGCTCGAGGAAGAAGAGACTGAAGAAACGCGATAGACGTTGAATGTCAATCCAACGTTCAAGGTTGGCACAATCGTTTGTTGACTAAGCGGACACCAAGTAGCATATTTTTTTCTATATAGGAAGAAAACTGCGAGGAAAATGCGTTCGTCTGCCGTCCTCCTTACAGGGAACGTTCGCCACATAAGTGACTAGCACCATTGGTTCTCAACCGAGAGGTCTTGGGTTCGAGTCCCAGGAACTCTCAATTTTGTCCTCATTCCTTCCTCGCAGAAAAAAAGGGAAAGAAAATAAAAGACTTGGGAAGGCGTACAAAACAAGCTAGTGTACCAGTAAAGAGACATTGCCGAGTTTTAGAAAAAAGAGAGACGTGCTCCTGTAGCTGGTTCGAATCCAAACCTAGACTATGACTATATATGGTGTTATGCTACTCTGCAAGTAATGAAACTGACATATCCAACGTTCGCTTCTCCTCTTCTCTACTTACTCTGCCTAGCATCAGATGCTTGGGCCGCAGCAACCATGTCCGCTGGCTGCTCGTCCACCTGCTCTTCAGCAGGCAACAACCAGATATGCGCCAAGTCGCCACCCGTATCATCGCCTCTGGGTCTCATCACACCCCCGCCGGCACGCACACCGCAGCCGATTACTCATCGCAACCCACTGCCGTTGGTGTGGTGGCACTGCTGCAAATCACATAGAGTCATCCGTCGCATCTCAACCACAATCCTCAACCCTGGCCGAGTCTTCTACAAATGCCCGAATCATGGGGTAATAATATGTTTAAGTGTTGTTCTGCTGCTTTCAGTTGCTAATTTTTTAATAGTTTGGTTGATGATTTTCCAATTTGATTCGTGCAGAAAAGGGAAGATTCGTGTGATTTGTATTTCTGGGAAGTTGCTGATGTGGGGGAATGGAACTATGCTGATTATTTGGTTAGCCGAGGAATCCCAATACCAGCAGGTTGGGGTGTTGGAAAAGTAACTGGAGGAACGGTAGAAGAGGAAGATGCAGAGCAGAAGGTTAAAGATGCAGTTCCTCTGATCATGGACAAGGAACAGCTGCTAAACAGCCTTGACAGCAATGAGGAGATGAAAGAGCTTGTGAAGATAATGGGCAAAATCGATGTGCTCTATAGGATGATTGTCTCTTTATTTGCAGTGTATGTAGCACTCGTGATGTATTCAGTGGCTACGACATGAGCACTTTGCTGAAACTAGTAATGAATGAAACATGTGTAGCAGGCTAGGCGTAGTGTTGTGAACATCTAATGATTTCTATTAACGGAAATCAGGGGGGTATCCCCTTTTGCTCATAAATAAATAAATTGTAGAGGCCCTATCGGGTCAGCTTTGTTCTCATTCAAAGACGTCGAGCAAATTGCAGTCCAACAGCAAACTATGTCATCAAATTCAAGTTTCACAGCCAAATATGAGTACAACTAAACAACAATGTAATCATATTTTAGTTGTGATACAATCACCAAACACAAATCAGCGTACATAACAAGTGATGTTCTCACAGCAAAATACTAAACAAAATGTTCATCAGGTTTCAGTTGTCATAGCAAACACAATTTCACATAGTAGATAAAAAACGTCTTCTGACAGGCAAATATGACAGGAGACAAGGGACACGATGTTTTACCCAGGTTCGGGCCCTCTTGATGGAGGTAAAACCCTACGTCCTGCTTGATTAATATTGATGATGTGTGTTACAAGAGTAGATCTACCACGAGATCAAGGAGGCTAAACCCTAGAAGCTAGCCTATGGTATGATTGTTGTTCGTCCTACGGACTAAAGCCATCCGGTTTATATAAACACCGGAGAGGGCTAGGGTTACACAGAGTCGGTTACAATGGTAGGAGATCTACATATCCGTATCGCCAAGCTTGCCTTCCACGGCAAGGAAAGTCCCATCCGGACACGGGACGAAGTCTTCAATCTTGTATCTTCATAGTCTTGGAGTCCGACCGATGATGATAGTTCGGCTATCCGGACACCCCCTAGTCCAGGACTCCCTCAGTAGCCCCTGAACCAGGCTTCAATGACGACGAGTCCGGCGCGCGTATTGTCTTCGGCATTGCAAGGCGGGTTCCTCCTCCGAATAATTTATAGAAGATCGTGAACACCAGGATAGTGTCCGGCTCTGCAAAATAATTTCCACATACCACCGTAGAGAGAATAATATTTACACAAGTTCAATCACGCCGCTACCAAGCCTTTACTCGAATTGTTTTTATTGTACCACCTTAGCACGTTTAGCGAAGCGGTTTCCTTGGCATGTCTTGTCGAAGCAGAGATCGTGTTCCCCTTATTCCGGGATTCCCATCAATACGGACGTGGGTAACCCAACCGCGCCATTGATTGCGGTGCTTGGGGGATAAGCGAGTTTTATCAGGCCGGTGGGGACACATGTTTTTGTCTGCCCATATAAGGGGATAAAGGTCCAACCCTTTTACCTACGCCTTCTTCCTCCTTGGCTTATCCATCCCTGCGAACTCGAGCTCCAGCGCCCAGGTCCGCACATCTCACCTCAACCTTCTCCAACTATGTCCGGAGCGGGAGGCAAGTGGATGGCCTCCTCCGTTACAGAGGGGCACATCCAGAAGCTGCGCAGCGCCGGATATTTGTCCAGGAACATCGCGCATCGGCTCCCCGACGAGGGAGAGCTCATCCCCACCCCCAGGCCCCATGGGAGGGTAGTATTTCTTACCCATTTCCTTCGCGGACTGGGCTTCCCACTCCATCCCTTTGTCCGGGGGCTCATGTTCTACTACGGCCTGGATTTCCACGATCTGGCCCCGAATTTCATCCTCAACATCTCGGTATTTATCGTTGTGTGTGAGGCCTTCCTCTGCATCCAGCCCCACTTCGGCTTGTGGCTCAAGACCTTCAGTGTCAAGCCGAAGGTTGTGAAGGGCAGCCAAGCGGAGTGCGGAGGCGCCATGGTGGGCAGGATGTCCAATGTTACTTGGCTTGAGGGCACTTTCATGGAAACCATCAAGGGGTGGCAATCGGGGTGGTTCTACATCACCGAGCCGCGTGACCCTGAATGGGCAGCGGCCCCCGAATTCAGATCTAGCATCCCCACACGGCTCACCTCCTGGAAAGAGAGCGGCCGGTCTTGGGGTGATTCGGAGGAGCTGACCGGACTCCAAGCCCGCGTCCAAAAGCTGGTGGACAAGAAGCTCAAGCTTGTCAACGTGGTCCAGGTCATGCTCATCCGCCGGATTCTCCCGTGGCAACGATGGGGCTTCAACATGTGGGAGTTCGATCCGGCGCAGCACCAGACTTTGAGCGGGCTCTTCGACACTACGTACGAAGATGTCTAGAAGGTGCTGTTCAAGGGCGCCAAGGCTCCCGCATCCGCTACCGAAGATCGCGGATTCAGCTCGCAGCGTCCGGCTGACGAGGTAAGCGATTTTGTCCTTTACGGGACACTTGTTTTCCATAGTTTCACTCTATGCGGGATCTAAACTCCCTTTCCTTTGACAGGGCTGGCTGGCGAAGGCCGAGCAGACTATCTATCCGGCCCCATTGCCAGAGGAACCAGCGGACGCCCGCCTAACGAGGCTGCTGGCTCCGGCACGCCACGTGGTGTCGGAGAAGAAGGCCAAGAAGAAGGCCAGGGGGACTCGGAAGAGTTCCCGTTTTCAGGTGCTATCAGATGACGACTCCGAGGCCAACTCCTCTCACCAAGGTGAGGAGGAGAAGAAGAAAGCCGCTCCCCCAGTGGGGGGAGAGAAGAAAAGGAAGGCCTCCCCAACGAGGGAGGCCGAAGGGTCCATGAAGGGAAAAACTCTTCCCCCGGACTGCTCTGCCAACGCCAGTGATGACGACGAGGACTGGCCTCCAAGGACCAAGCCCCTAGCGAGATCGTGAGTATCCGGACTCCCGAATAACTTCATGGTTTTTTTTTGCCACACAATGTCTTTCTAATGCCGCATACAACCCTGCAGTCCGCCCAAGGACGATCTTCCCGCTTCGTCGAGCGGGTCCTTAGGTGCGTCAGATATGGATTCCCTTCCGACCGCCTCCACCCCCCGCGACACGGACGATGTCGAGGTGGGATCCCGGGAAGGGACCCGCCAAGAGGAGGAGGCTCTGGAGGTGTCGCAGGTCAACCTCTCGGACTTTGCACCGGACTCGGCTCCGGATCCCATAGAGGCTTGGGAGTCCGGCGGGCGGCCCCTTCGTAAGAAGGGTAAGACCGTGACGCCGGCGGCCTCTGTCCAACCGGAGGCGCCGGATAGCTTGCTGGAGGCGCTCAATGGCGCCTCCATCAAATAGGAACACCACACTGTTATGAGTGCGGTGATTCAGAAGGTGCAGCTCGCCAAGAGCGGGCTGACCGAAGCCTGCAGCAGCCTTCTAACAGGCTTTGAGGTAAGAATTTTGATATATGTAAAATAGTACCGCATAGACAGTAGCCCCTGATGCTCGGTTCGGTGTTCGGAAAGAAAAGCCGGACTGAGGATCTAAGAAGATATACGCAGGAGTCATAAAAAATATGTCAATATGGGATTGCAGGCTGCGCTACTGACCTCTGCCGCACTGACTGCGGAGGTCAATACTTTGAAGGAAAGCCTTGAGCAGTCCAAGAACGAGCTCGGCCATGCCAAGAAGCCGCTCGAGGACAAGGAAGGTAAGTAACACCTTATTAAAATAGTACCTTACAGAAAAGGATTTTGGTTTCAAAAAGAATGACAAGGATAACGTGGGTATTGCAGGGGCCACTAATGAGGTGGCGACCCTCAAAGAGGTGGTGGCCACGGCCGAACGCAATGCGGCCGTGGAGCGCACAGGGCGAGAGAAGCATGAGGCACGGGTGGCGGAGGTACAGCAAGAGCTCCAGGATCTCGTGAAAAAACATGAGAGCCTGGAGCGTGACTCGAAGACTCGAGAGTCTGAGCTTGCAACTGCTCTTGAGAGTGCCAAAGCCGCTAAGGCCGAAGCCTACAAGGCCCTACAAGAAATTGAGGCGTTGAAGAAAATAGCAACGGGTAAGGCATTTTTCATGCAAAGTAAGCATGTGAGTGTTAATTACCTGTTGCTTACCCGAATTCGGAGCTCTCCAGGAGCGTTCGCAGATCTTCCTCGCAGCGTGTCCGATGCTGCCGCGTTCTACCGGGCCGAGGAGGGGAGCTCGACGGAGAAGGTCTTCTGGTCTCAGTATGCTGAGGCCGGACATCCGGTGCCCCTTAGCGACTAGCTGAAGCAGCTGGTCGAGCTCCACAAGGCAGCCGAACAGGCCATGAAGGGCCTCATAGTTCGGCTGTGGCCTAAGGAGGCCATGCCTGGGAGCTACTTCGGCCTGGTGCGGCGGCTGGTGGATGCGTGCCCGTGGGTTGAAGTCACCAAGCACTCCGCCTGTATTGAAGGTGCTCATCGGGCCCTTGCCCGCGCAAAGGTGGATGCCCAGAAGCTTGTGACGGACCCGCCACCGCAGGGCAAGGAGCATCGCACGCCCGAGATGTATTATAAGAGTGTGCTGAAGGGCGCCCGCACTATTGCGGGTGAGTGCTCCAAAGATGTAATATTTGAGTAGACTCGCATTTTGTTATCCTGTGCGCTGAAAACTTAGTTCATATGCGGTAAGCAACGCTTCTTAATTTAAAATATTACCTTCTGTGCGGCTGTTTATCAAATCTGAGAGATGGCAAGTCGTCGGCTTCAGCCCCCATGCCACGAGTGCTGGGGTGTTTGGGATAAATTTGAGCACTCTTGTTCCCATATTTGGGTCCATCTAGGGAGACGCTCAACACAATGAACAAGGCAACCGGACTTATAATGCTTGAACACTCTCACTTAGCCATAGAATTCTATAATTTTAAATTTCGGCGAAGCCCCTAGTCTCCGGAAGGCCGAATTTGGGGCACCATCCACGCCTGGGCCGGACAGAGTCGGCTCCTCACTCTAAGCGGCATAAGTCTTTAAGGACTCGCAAAAAACCTCTCGAACAGCGACCAGCTCTCGCCTCATCATGACGGTTAGTTTTAGCTTTCTCCACTGAGGCGCTCGCCCAGCTCAACCGGGGCGCAATCGCAGTGGTTCTCCCAGTGCTACCTTAGCCGATACAACGGAACATAAGGTACCAAAACATGGGAGCCGGGCAAACCCAACCATTGACCCAAGACATGATTCGGAGCCGATGCATATAATGCTATAAGTTTGGGGTGCCGCACTTGTGAAAGTGTTCGGACTTATCACACCATAATGCGGGAATCATAAGCCCCTGGTGTATTTAGCCGTACCAAAACGTGCGGATGCGACATGTCACAAATGAACATATGTATAAGAGAGAAATGCAATTGGAAGCCAAAAGGTGCTGCATTACTTATTCAAGAAAAAACTGCTGTAAGTGCAGAACAATACAAGCGGTACAATAAGCAAGGGATGGGACTGTTAAACATGTCCCCCTCCAGGGGTAGGCTGCGGAATGGTGCATAAAACAGATTTAATGCTCGTAATGGAGACCACCTGTATATTCGTTGTAGCCTTTCTCCTTCCCTGGCTGTTGCATCGTGAGTCCGGAAGGTCTTCTGTCGGACAGGGCCTCTGACGAACGGAGTCCTGTTGGTAAAAATAAAAAGAAAAGAAAAAAAAGAACGACACACTTGAGAGCCCCTGGTGTGGTTAAGCCGTGTTCTAGGCTTATCGTGGTCGTGCCCCTCTCCCCATGCCCATGGTATCTCAAGAGCGTAATGGTGTATGCGAAGGACCTGTCTTGACGTTTTGCAAGGGCTGGGGTTGGGGCCGCACTGCTACGTGTGCTCGGAACGTGCCAGGTGGTCTTGTTGTATGTTACTCCGGGCGCGTTTAGCCGTGTCCAGTCGCTTAACGGCCGGACTCGAGAATTGCATTAAGAGGCTGCACTGTACTTCTGCCGCGAGAGCCGCTGTATGTTCCTCCGCTCGGAGAGAGCGTTCTGTGTTTCCGTTGACCGTGATGACTCCTCGAGGGCCTGGCATCTTGAGCTTGAGGTATGCGTAGTGCGGCACCGCGTTAAACTTTGCGAACGCGGTACGTCCGAGCAGAGCATGATAGCCGCTGCGGAACGGAACTATGTCGAAGATTAACTCCTCGCTTCGGAAGTTATCCAGGGATCCGAAGACCACTTCCAGTGTAACTGAGCCGGTACAATTGGCTTCTACACCTGGTATGACGCCTTTAAAGTTCGTCTTGGTAGGTTTAATCCTTGAGGGGTCTATGCCCATTTTGCGCACTGTGTCCTGATAAAGCAGGTTCAGGCTGCTGCCGCCGTCCATCAGGACTCTGGTGAGGTGAAATCCATCGACGATTGGGTCTAGAACCAATGCGGCGAAACCGCCATGGCGGATGCTGGTGGGGTGGTCTCTTCGGTCAAAAGTGATCGGGCAGGAGGACCATGGATTGAACTTCGGGGCAACTGGCTCCATCGCGTATACATCCCTGAGTGCACGCTTCCGCTCCCTTTTGGGTATGTGCGTTGCGTATATCATGTTCACTGTCCGCACCTGTGGGGGGAAACCCTTCTGTCCTCTATTGTTCGGCGGTCGGGTCTCTTCCTCGTCATCGCTATGCAGCCCCTTGTCACTGTTTTCGGCAATTAACTTGCCTGCCTGCTTGAATACCCAACAGTCCTGTTGGTGAGGTTGGCTGGCTTTTCGGGGGTGCCGTGGATCTGGCACGAGCGGTCGAGTATTCGGTCCAAATTGGACGGACCCGGAGTAGTTCTTTTGAATGGCTTTTTCCACTAACCGGGTTTGGGGCCTCTGAATCCGGCATTGACTGTCGTATCTTCAGTGTTATCGCCGTTAATGCAGTGTTTGTTTTTGTTGCGACGCGACCTGCCATTACGGTCCTTGAAATCCGGACTGCCAGAATTTTTGCTGAGGTTATTGCTGTGTGCTAGCCAGCTGTCCTCACCCGCGCCGAAACGGGTCATGAGTGATGTGAGGGCTGCCATGGATTTCGGGTTTTCCTGTCCTAGGTGCCGGGCAAGCCACTCGTCGCGGATGTTGTGCTTGAAGGCTGCTAGGGCCTCTGCATCCGGACAGTCGACGATTTGGTTCTTCTTAGTTAAGAACCGTGTCCAGAATTGTCTGGCCGATTCGTCTGGCTGCTGAATTATGTGGCTTAGGTCATCGGCGTCTGGTGGTCGCACATACGTGCCTAGGAAGTTATCTAGGAATGCGTCTTCCAGGTCTTCCCAACTCCCGATTGACTCTACTGGCAAGCTGTTAAGCCAATGCCGGGCTGGTCCTTTGAGTTTGAGTGGGAGATATTTTATGGCGTGAAGATCATCACCGCGGGCCATGTGGATATGAAGGAGATAGTCTTCGATCCAAACCATGGGGTCTGTTGTGCCATCGTAGGATTCAATGTTCACGGGTTTAAACCCTTCGGGAATTTGATGATCCATTACTTCGTCTGTGAAGCATAGTGGGTGTGCGGCGCCTCTGTATTGGGCGAAAGAGCTTTGTCTATTTTGTTCGGCCCGGCCGGACTTACTGTGTCAAGCTCGATTGTTGTTGTCACGTATCATGGGGCGCCCACGCGATCCATAGATCGATCTTGATTGTCTTGCCTTATCCTCCAATATATCTCGCAAGTTCGGAGCGTTCCCCTGTGGCTTTGTGCTTTTCGAGCGATGCCGGGGTACGGTTGTAGTGAAGGGCCTAGGGGCCTCTCTGTCGCGACCACGGGGTGGTCGGTCAGCCGTATTGTCTGCTGGTGACACAGGTTCATACGCCTCCTCCTCTAATCGGGGGAGCAACTTGCGTTTAGGGTAACTTTTGGAGGGGCGTTCGAGCTCATGCTCTTCGGCCGCGAGGACTTCAGTCCATCTGTCGGCTAGCAGATCTTGATCAGCTCTAAGCTGTTGCTGCTTTTTCTTGAGGCTATTTGCCGTGGCCATAAGCCTGCGTTTGAAACGCTCTTGTTCGACGGGATCCTCAGGCACGACGAATTCGTCGTCGTCGAGGCTTGCCTCGTCTCCGGAGGGAGGCATATAGTCCTCTACCTCTTCTTCCGCCGCTCTCTCATGAGGGCTGGCGTCTTCGTCCTCTTGTGCTGAATCTTGCTGGAGTGGGTTGTCTTCGGCACTGTCCGGGGTGTTGTTATCTCCAGTGCTGGCATCTTCATTCTTGCTGTGGCGGGATTTAGAGCGGCGCCGTAGACGTCGGCGCTTGGGCTGTTTCTTGGAGGGGTCATCCTCCGCTGTTGCTTCACCATTCCCATCCTTTGGGATATCCACCATGTATATGTCATATGATGAGGTGGCTTTCCAGTGCCCGGTAGGCGCTGGTTCTTGGTCGTCTCCGGCATCGTCGTCCATACCGTCGATGTCTTCGGAGTCGTAGTCTACCATGTCGGTTAGATCGTCGACAGCGGCTACTAAGTGGGTGGTGGGTGGGCTTTGAGTTTCTTCGTCATCCGCATCCCAACCGTCTTGACCGCAGTCCGGCCAGGGTTCTCCTGATAACGAGAGATACTTTAGCGAACTCAAGATGTCGCCAAAAGGTGAGTGTTGAAAGATGTCCGCTGCGGTGCACTCCATGACCGGCGCCCAATCGGATTCGATTGGAGGGGGCGCGGGAGGTTTGGGGTCCGGCCAGGAGTCCGGCACCTCGGAGTCACGAGCTTCATGAGGGACAAGGTCAGTGTTCGGCTCTATCGCCGTAGAGGTTGCAGCCCCCGAGGCGGTGTCTAGCCATCTGTCCTCGATCTGCGCAGCCGGGTCCGAATTGAAGATCAGAGCGGGCTCGAGTGCGGCCTCCAGGGTACTGTCCGGCTGCAGAGCTAAATCATGCCCGTCGTGATAGTGCGGCGTGCTTGGCTGTGGCTCGAATCCATCGAAGATCAAGTCTCCGCAAATGTCAGCCGTGAAGTTCAAACTTCCAAATCTGACCTGACGGCCAGGGGCGTAGGTTTCGATCTGCTCCAGATGGCCAAGTGAATTGGCCCGCAGTTCAAAGCCGCCGAGTACGAAGATCTGTCCGGGGAGGAAGGTCTCACCCTGGACTGCGTCGTTGTTGATGATCGAGGAGGCCATCGAGCTTATCAGCGACGACACAAAGGAACTCTCAATGAAAGCACCAATGTCGGTGTCAAAAACAGGTGGATCTCGGGTAGGGGGTCCCGAACTATGCATCTACGCGGATGGTAACAGGAGACAAGGGACACGATGTTTTACCCAGGTTCGGGCCCTCTTGATGGAGGTAAAACCCTACGTCCTGCTTGATTAATATTGATGATGTGTGTTACAAGAGTAGATCTACCACGAGATCAAGGAGGCTAAACCCTAGAAGCTAGCCTATGGTATGATTGTTGTTCGTCCTACGGAGTAAAGCCATCCGGTTTATATAGACACCGGAGAGGGCTAGGGTTACACAGAGTCGGTTACAATGGTAGGAGATCTACATATCTGTATCGCCAAGCTTGCCTTCCACGCGAAGGAAAGTCCCATCCGGACACGGGACGAAGTCTTCAATCTTGTATCTTCATACTCTTGGAGTCCGGCCGATGATGATAGTTCGGCTATCCGGACACCCCCTAGTCCAGGACTCCCTCAATCATCATCCGCAGCAGCAGCGTCAACATCTTCGCCATGTGTATCAGTCTGAATTGTAATTCCCCACGGTGTCATCTTCTTCTTCGTCCTCAACGTCCTCGAATGTTGGCTTCTTCTTGATCAACTCTTGTATGTCCACAGCACAACAGGTAATCTTTTCGCTGGCATCATTGACGTGATGGTTCTCAAAGATATTAGAAACATCTGTGTTATCTTGTACATCAGGAGCAGTGTAAGCATCATCTTGTTGTGCAACTTCATTAAACGAATTCCTCTGCTCAAACGTTTGCAATACTCTCCAGTCATCACTACGTGCAAATGTGTCTTCCGAGAGAAATATCTGTGTTGCTTGATTTGCCAAAATAAAAGGCTCGTTGGTCTAGTACGCCGCCTTGACATTAATGGATTTGTAATAATCATCAGCTCTGGGTTTTGCGATCCTGGAAAATAGGTTATACCAACAACAGCACAACAGAACCACACACCGATGATCCTCGAAACTTGAGATATACTGCAACTGAACAATGTCTGTTATGTTAGCATACATTTTAGTTGTCTCTTTGTCATATGTATCCATGCTCATGATGGCACTGTTTTGTGTCTTCCTTCCTTCGTCTCGTGCAAGGGTGTTGTAGCGCACATCTCCAACAACGCAAGATTCATAATGTCTTACCCGAGTATCAGGACCCATTGCTAGTGAGTAAAGGGCATCATCAACTGCCTGCCCATCCTCCCGCATCTTCTTAACCTATGGTTAGAAAATAGACAAGTTGATCATCTTATGTACTCAATATATTAAAAAAATTGACAGTGCACTTCAAAAGCTTACATGGTTCTTCGGGCACCAAGCCTCTTAACGATGACATAGGAACGGACGGCATGAATGCGGGCAGCTAGCGCTGGCTGGGAACGCACTGCGCGACGGCGCGAGGGATGAGGGTTTTGGTGTGCCAGGGTAGTCAGCTGCGGTCGTGGCAATGTTGGAGATGCCCTTTGCTCACATGCGATCCCCGCATGTCATTGAAAAAGCAAGACGACCCGGCATGGTCTCAGGTCCAGAGGATGCAGTTGGCCGTGCTGCACCACTCCGCGGACGTGTCGCGGCGCCCCGTGCATCCTCGATGTGTCGGGTGTTGGCGTGTGTTTGGATTGTGGCCAAAGTGCACCTTACCAAAATTTTGGTCATGACCCAAAGATTGGTCTTTGTCTGGATGGTTGCCATTTTTTGGCATGCCAATGAACTCTAGCCAACTCTAGTTCATTTTTCTTGCCAATGTCGGCCAAATCATGGGCAACCAATACCTCAACCAAAATTTTGGTCATGACCGAAAGATTGGTCTTTGTTTGGATGGTTGCAATTTTTTTGGCATGCCAATGAACTCTAGCCAACTCTAGTTCATTTTTCTTGCCAATGTCGGCCAAATCATGGGCAACCAATACCTCAACCAAATTTTTGGCTACCCAATGCTTTGATGGGGCAACCTTGGGCACAAACCAAACATACTGTTGGTCGTGCCACAACACTAACGCCACCCTCGGCACACTGAAACCGACCGTGTCTAGCGACGATATGAGGGTGTCACTCACTGCGGTCGCCGTGTCTAGAGGCGGTGCTGGAGCTGCGCCCCGTTGTTGGCCCCAACGACCCACATGAACGGTTGTCGGCGGAGAGGAGGTCGTGGGCCAGATCCTCCATTGGACTAGTCTGCGCTACATCGTCCCGACGGGTGTGCCCCACATGTCGGTTTCAATGTTTTCCTGGCCTTTTTCGAGCGTCAGTGCTCCGAGTTGCGCATTAGGCCTTTTACTATGTAGGCCAAGCGAGACAACTTATTGTTTATTTGAGCCATTCAAGCATAATCATGTGGCATTTTCTTATTTCTCATTCCTCTCCAACTCTCTTCTCCATCGATCATGTCGCCCTCCACTCAAGTCCATCCTCCCGCATGCCTCATTTGAACATTCCGCCGAGTATCATTCGCATGTACCCACCCTAGTCCTCTTTCAATAGATCTCCGGACCCCGAGATGAAATCGAGAGGGAACGAGTGGGGGCACTTGATACTTAAGGCGGATTCAAAATTTTGAACCGGTGATCATAGCATCCGCAAATCATATATAAATGGTATTCAATGTTTGTTTTGTTTTTGAACGTACAATATACTCCCTCCTATCCTTTCTAGTTTACATAGAGGTTTTATGTGTAGTCAAAGTATCTCTACTTTGATCAAGAAGGTATCAACATTCAACAACGCCCAATCAATATTGTTAGATTCGTACGTACTCCTAGATTTGTACTCGAGATGGTTTCCATTTTGACTATTGACAAGATTAATAGTACATGAGATGTATCATGTGAAAATTATATCATTGGAAACTCCTTTCACATATGAATTTGACCGTATGCTTTGTATAAGCTGCATGTCATATATTATTACTCTAACATTTGGTCAAAGTTAGCCTCGAAAAAAGCATTAGGCCCTCTATAGTAAATGGAGGGAGGGATTAGTAGTGGAAGTGGATCCTCTGACGTAGGTATCCCTAGCTTGCCCTCCCTCTTGGTCACTTACTGGCGGACCCCATGCTTGCTAGGCCCTGCATGTCAGTTACTCAATGGGTTTGGCCACGTCAGGGGATCCTCATCCGTAGTATACTCCCTCTGTTTTTATTTACTCCACATAAAATGGAGGGAGTGGTAGTATAATAAATGATGCGGGCAGGGGAGGGGGACGGACGTCGGTTTGCTCTCAACTGCGGTCCCACAAGCGAGCGAAAACGCAAGACGAAGAGTGTTCCATTCGGTGAGCGACGTGGAGGGTCTAGCGTGCCGGGCTGCAACGCGAACACGACAAGAGCGATGTACAGTCAAAACCGATTGACCGATCGTCACCGGAACCACTATTCACACCAAAACCTTCGCTGCTCGGCCTACGCCAGCCACTGCCCTAAAACCACACCGAATCTCTAGCCCATTCCCCCACCTTTCGATCCCCTAGCCCGCATCAAGCGTCCCCTAGTTCGCCGGAAAGCCATGGTGTGCCGCAAGATCACTTACTACAAGATGCTGACGCCGGAGTGCCGCGTAGAAATCGCGGTGGCGGTCGGCGCCACAGACCTCCGTACCCAAGCTCGCTTTGCGGTGGGCCAATCCCCGAGTTCTCTGGAGCCAAGCTACGAGGAGGAGGAAGCCGATCCAATGTTCATGGTGGAGGTCATGGTGCAGAAGGCCCCCGATGGGTATGAGACGATGGACGTCGACTTCGTGCCGGCGTCCGAGTCCCCCATGGTTCAGGCGGACCAGTGGTTCAACATGGGAATACTAAAGGAGGACCGGGAGGCAGAGGCTCAACTCGACGCGGAGTGCGCGCATGCCGCTGCCATCGAGGCTCTCCTGCAGGCGGAACCGGATGTCGTGGATGTGAACCGGGCAGCGGGGGCTCACCTTGAGGCGGAGCGCGCGGATGCCGCTGCCATCGGGGCCCTCCTGCAGGTGGAACCGGACGTCCTGGACTTGAATCGGGCGGTAGAGGCTCGACTCGACGCAGAGCAAACGGATGCCGCTCTCATCGACGCCCTCCTGCAGGAGGAATCGGACGTCCTGGACTTGAACTGGGCGGCAGAGGCTCGACTCGACACGGAGCGCGCGGATGCCACTGCCATCGAGGCCCTCCTGTAGGCGGAACCAGATGTCCTCGACTTGAACCGGATTGTGCTCTCGTCCGTGCAGAGCGCCCGCACACTCCGCTTGAACGAGTAGCTGGAGGCTGAGGAAAACCACGGTGCGGAGACACATGTCGGCAGCTACGGCTGGTTCGTGCCGGGAGCCAAAGACGACGAGGCCGTCTCTTTCCGCGAGCACTGATAGTTTTTCTCTATGTTGTTGTTTTGATGGATCTTTTGCTTTGTAAAAAGTTATATTTGTTATGAAAGTCGCCTGACTTGGGTCAGTCTACTATTTCTGACGGTTGGATGAATATCCTACGTCTCCTAACCCTTCTTTCTTTCTTTCTCACCTCTTCTTCTTAACCAACAGACCACCGCAAGGGCCGTAGGGATACTCCCCAACATGCGGTTGGATAAACATACTCTATCAACGAAAATTATGTGTCAGTGATAGGATGGCTGAGTTTGTTTTGTTCACATGCGACAACACGTGTCAGTGAGGGTGCGTTCCCTTGGTTGGGTTTGCATCGTGCAGGAGCGACTATGTGAGGGTGCAGTGCAACCGCGGCGTGTAGGAGCGACCGTGCGAGGGTGCGGTGTGACCGCGATAGCCGTGCGCAAGTGTACCTCCTTCTGATTTTGATAACTTTAGGCAAGCTTGGCAAAAATGTGTGGCGAAGTTTGGCAATGCAAGGCCTAGGCCCAAACAGGATAAGTACGTACGTACTAGGAGTACTAGTGTTAAAAAAGAAAGGCGGGGTTTTCCTTCGCGGGATTTAATCGATACAAATCCTCGTGTCACGTGTCAATTAATGCGCATTTGTTTCTCCAAAGACCAAAGAGCTAACCATCTCACTCCTCATCGCTTGATTAATGCAGCGTCGTGCAAACCAACCTTCTCACTTCCGCATGCATGCAGTGGATATTCATGTCCTTGGTTGCTAACCCCATCAATTTTGCCTCGATTAGTGTTAGTGGCTCTTTGCAAATTGTAATTTTGATATTACTGGCCTTGTGTACAAAAAAATGGAGGTAGTAACTATATTTGACTTCCTTCCCCTTTGCGGTGACGTCGATGATATCTTTTTTTTGTGGTTTGGCGAAGTGCGTTCGACGGAGAACACCATTGAGGGAGACCACGGTAAGTCATTCGCAAGTGCCGCCTGCAAGCCGAGATAACCGCCTTATTTGCATCTAGGAAGTCCGTTGAACCAAAGGACTAGTACTACTAGGAGTACTAGTGCGGTGAGATGGTTTGTCGAAGAATGCGATGGAGAAGCGGAGTCAGCGAAGAGCGAAATGATGGTTGCTTCGTCCGTGCTTTTGTGATTTGACACCTCGCTGCTTTGTGATTTGTGATAGAAGGGACAGGGGAGTAAACTCTGTGCTCTATACTGTACTACATGCATCCAAGCATGGGAGAAAGAGGAGAGACGTTGCCTTTTTCTATTCCTTCAATCAATCAATCAGGGAGCTTTGGTTCCATCTTTTTGGCTTTGGCAACACCATCCACAATGGTTCCCACGATGCCAAAAGCTATTTTCACATTTGGCTACACATTGTGGATGCTCCTGTGTGCTATCTATACAAATGTCAATTATATTGATCTAAAAAATTATACAATCAAGATTAGTAAAAAGGAGGCGATTTTGCCGCGCGGATCGTGGGGGAGGTTTTTTTATTTTCGGAGGATGTTGGCCTAGCGGTTTGCTAACATGCGGTCCCACGTGTTAGTTCTTTACCAAGCAGATCCACGTCCGACATGAGGCAGAACAACAACAGAAGCAACACGTGGTTAAGTTGAAGAAGATGAGGGAGAAGCGGATTCAGCAACGAGTGAAATGATGGTTGCTTCGTCCCTCCAACTTCTTTTTTTAGCATTATTACTTTGTCCCTCCAACTTAACTGTGGGAAAGGTGCATCTTTGTGATTTGACGCCTCATTGCTCATTACTACACCGGCGCCATGACTGGGGTGCTTCACCCCGGCTGCTCTGCACTGTATTCCGGTATGGCACGTGGACCCGGTAGCTTGATGTCCCACATGTCGGCGAAAGGGGCTAGAAGATTTATGAAAGCAAGCGCTGCACTCTTATGACGAAGGAGTAGACAACACGACGGCAAAATGAACTGTCACTTGTACTGTATAGTACTATAGTTTTGTTGTTTCGCATGATCCATTGATACAAACCCGATTAAACAGGAAAGGGCGGGATTTTTGCCGCGCGGTAGATGATACTGGCCATACATTTCAAAGGCAATTTTAATGTATGCAAACTGAATAGTTATAAGTAACAATATGATATCTAGTAAAATTAAAAACACATATCATTTATTGTGGTAGAGTGTAGTAGTAGTGTTGTAACATACGAGAACGTGTAGAGATGTAGTTTTGGAGGGCCTACAGAGAGAAAAGCGTAATACGGTCACCGAACTTCAGAATAAGCTGATTACGGTCACTGTATACATTTTGCGGTGATTATACGGTCGCTTGCTCACGGTTCAGTATCGGATTGCACTCTGTTGACCGGCCAAATAGTCTGCGTGGCGCCATGTTGACTAGTTAAATTGACCATGTTCCTTGTGGGTCCCACATGTCAGTTCACATAGGAAAAAGGTCAGATAAACACAAATTTACGTAGGCGCGACAAGCCTCCAACCCGTGCGCGGGAATCACCTGGTTGTGTATGTGTGTGTCAGGGCATGACGTGTGCGCATGCACGTGTAGGTTGAGCACTTGAGCGTGAGAGTGTGTGTTGGTCATGTGGTGTAGTGGTGTGTGCATGCATGCGTGCGTATGTGCATGTGAGTGTTGCGTGCGAAATAAACATGAAGAGAAGGATTTTTAGATCAATGGGGTATGTGATGTAACATGTGTGAATGTGTAGTTGATGCATTTGGCGGGGCCTAGAGAAGTATGTGTGTGTGTTACGTATTCGAGAGAGGCATGGATAGAGGGGCCGGGGGGAGCATGGGAGAGATAGCACGAGAAATGAGAGTGGTCTAGAGAGAGAGAGAGAGACGAATATGACGTCACGACGAGAGATTCCATTCCCTTGAGTGTGTATATGCAAGGGGGGAGGGAATAGAGGCACCAGGAGAAATTTTCTGTGTGTGTGGTGTTTGTGTTGGTATGTGTGGGTGTGATAAGATAATGAGACGTGGGGGCAGAGGATGTGTCACCGCGTGAGGTCCGATGGGTCGAGGTGAGGCCCTTCGTTCGGTTCCGTCCTGCGCCACATTGGTCGGCCCGTGATGCATTTGGGAAGACCCATGGATGACTAGTCGTACAACACAAAGATAGCAGAATTGTGAAGGACTCTGTGTCCACTGACAAAGCCGTCTAGGATTTGTAACCCTAGGTTCTCAGACTAAGGTAACCCCTTTATCTCTGATATTACTATTCATCCAACCTAACTTTAAGGGGCATCCTACGGAATGCTCTGCTAGAATCATACTCGTCGATTAGGAAGAGAGGTGTGAGACAATGCGTGGGAGACATGCCTAAAGATAATGTGCGTACATGAGACACGTAGGCAGGTCCATGTATATAGAAAGGGTCGATGGGGATTGCGCGTGTGTATGTTTGTGAGAGGAAGAGTGCTTGTGATAAAGGTTAGTGAAAACAGTTGTAAATGGTTACGAGAGGGAGAAGGGTAATATTTAGAGCATGTGTGTGAGAAAGACACCTCGGGAGAGAGTGTTTGAGCATGTGTGAGAGAACATCGATGGAGAGTGAAACTACACGTAAAAGACAGATGTACACATTGATTAAAAATATAAATTGTATCCAAATATTAGGATGGGATCATGATATTTGCAATTCGCGTAAGGAGTGGTCATTGTTCCATCAGACATCTAGATTCTATCGAATTTGAGCATGTCTATGTTATTATTCGACATAATTGATCCACATAGTTAGTATTTTGAACTCCAGACAATGCATCGCTTTAGCACGAATATAAACGTGAGTATAGTTCATGTCGTGTGTGTAAAGCACATTATACATACGAAAGTTATACAATGAACATTATAAATAGCTACCTATGAACTAGCATACATTTGAATTCAACTTAAGGTGGTTTAAAACAATCGAATTCAACATGAAGTCCATTCAATTATTTGAATTTGATATCATGGCATTTGTAAACCATACCTAAATTATGGGGGCACCAATCTTTGCTCTGATTTTGTACATAATAGCATATGTAGTCGTGTACAAAATAGATTCAAATTTAGCTCCTCCATTCCAAAATAATCATAGTTATAGGATTTTCAAGTGACCAAATTTAAAAAAGAAGCGGATAATTTAATGAGGTTTTCAAACATAGAAGGTCAAATATAACGTTGTCTATTTAGGTCAATCCTCATAGTTCAAGAGTACTCTAAACGTGAATGCTTGTGTTTCAAAATTTCGAACGAAGCGCCAAAAGAGCCTCTACTCGCCCGAAACCGCGTGAGACCAATGTTTGGTAGTACAAGGAAATTACTTTTCTAATAACTCCGACCCGTGAAAACCTACCGGCCCGACGTCCAAAGGTCTAAACCGGGGTAGGTTTGTAGCTTCATCTAGACGCCACGCAATCGCCTCCGAAAAACATTCATACACAATGGCCGCCTAAGCACAAATGCGCGTGGCTGAAATCTCTCCCACCCACTATTTGGGACACCCGGGATTACCATCCTACCCCTGACCCGCAGTAGGTCCGAAATTTAAGAGGGGGGCAAAGTTTGTACTTTCCCCAAATTTCAAACAAGCGCGTCCCATCTTCTGTTCAAAAAAGCCAAAAACAAGCGCGTCCAAGACCGAAACATGGTTCCCCCCACCCGTCCGATTCCCCATTCATACTCGTGGGCGCCAAAACTACCTCTCCACCAGCCGCGAAACCCCGGCGTCCTCCGTCCGCCACCCCATCCCACCCATCAACCGGCGCCCTCCTCCATCACGCGGGAGCCGATACCCCAACGTCAGCGTCCACCGCAACCTCAACTGCAATGCCTTCCATGGCTAGTAGTTGAAGCCGAGGCTGAGCAGTCTGTACCCGAGCCAGTTCAACCACACCGTCCTGCGCTTCACCGCTGCCGCTCCAACTTCGCCACCGTCCACCGCACCAGAGCTGTTCCTGCTACGCCGTCCTTCGCCGCCTCGGAGCTGCTTCCCCTCTGCCAATATACGGCCACGGCAACACAGTCAACAATTTGGCCATGGGTTTGTCCAAGGAACAACGGCTCTCCAAAACATCGGTTCCCCCGGAAAAAACAAGAAGAATGCTGTGACATATCGACACCACACTGGCAACCGATACGGGTACTCCTCTTCCCTTATTCGTGCAAATCTTACGTGTCTGTTTGCACGGTATTCATCCCACAGAAGACACTAGTTGACCGCTTCTTCTTCATACTAGATGTTCCTAGTAACCTGCGATGCACAAGGTTTCTCCTCATATACTATTTCACGTTAGCTAGAGGTTCGTCGCCCCACTGAATTTTAATTTGTGGCCAGTTGATTCCCAATTAATGGAAGCATTCCCCAGCGTAACAGGCGCTAGTACGCCTATTACGCTGGGGAAGGAGCACCTTGGTGTTTATCTTAGGGGCGTGTGCGGCCTAGAACTACTGGCGCCCGATCTGGAGACTGGAGGTCGGCCGGGATTAAACGGGTGGCCTGGTGGCACTGACAAGCATGGCGGTGGTGTGAGGTCGAGGGGAGGGTGGGGCGGCGGAGGCAGGGTTCTGGGCCGGTGGTCGCTGGTGGTTCGAGAAAGATCGTCAACAGTGACTGGAGGGAGGTAGACGAAGGCCATCTGTCTGTTCCTTATAGATCGGACGGTTCATTAAAAAAATCGACTGACCTATTTATTTTCAGTCGACTGGTATCTTAGATATGACCACATGTGGTGGTGTGCTGGAGGAGTACATGCATTTCCTGTGCTCATATATTACAAAATCATACGGAGTAGGATCTAATTTTGTTTACCATGCAATGTTGTAGAGCTATCATATGTCTCCTGTCATTTATTTTTCAGCCACATGCTATCTGCTACTTTTACAGTGCACTAGGTCTGCACACACTTCACCCATACTCTCACTATTGTGTTTTTATGCAAGGGTATTTCAGAGTCTGCCAAAAGAGAAGTAGCAAAGAAAAGAGAGAAGTCGCGCCAGTTTTCTTCGTGGGTATGCACGACACGTTACAGCGCTATAAAGGGTGCAGTGTCGGCAGATGAAGACGGTAAACGTAGCTCTGGAGTTGATGACCTCGCTCGCAATGAACCACCATCCCAGGTGCTTGCTTTAACTTTGTGGTGTCATATGTGGTTGCATGTTCCATATGGTGTCTAGCTTGTATTCAAAAGGTCGAAGTCGGTCTGATAAGGAAAGATATTTTTTTTACATCAACCACCATCATGTGAGCACCAGAAGACAAATAGCTAGTCAGGGCACTGGCCGAGCCAGTGACAAGCCCAGCAAAGATAGGCACCACCTGGAAGCCAACTAAAAAGTTGCGATGGTGGTGAAGCAGCCCGCTTCCCACCAGGCTCTCAGGTCCTAGATGATCATGCTCACCACTCCAGCCGGATGTCTAGCTTGTATTGCTTCCAATTTGGTTAAATTGCATCTGCTTAGCTTACACATTATACCTTTGAATATGACATGCCTTTCTGTTTTTGGTACATACTAGTACATATGTGTATTAACCATGTTCTTACATCAAACTAATGTTCTTGTGTATCCCTCATCAATCACTTATGATGAGGCAGGCAGGCAAGGGGACTACTCACTAGTAGAAAAACACCTGATAGTCCCGGTTCCTAAGGGCCTTTAGTCCCGGTTCATGAACCGGGACTAATGGGCCGTTACTAATACCACCACCCATTAGTCCCGGTTCAAACACGAACCGGGACCAATGTGCCTCCACGTGGCCCTGTGCGCCGAGCCCAGTCAGGGGTCCTTTGGTCCCGGTTGGTGGCACCAACCGGGACCAAAAAGCATCCACACGTCAGCATTCCAGTGGTTGGGGTTTTTGTTATTTTTTTTGAAAGGAGGGGGGGATTGGGGGTTTTGGGGGGTTAATTTACGTGTTTCATATATTGTGTTAGGTAGCTAATTAATAGAGAGAAGTGTCCTCTCTTATGTCCGTGCTTGGTCGACTCTACGTACTATATATACATAAGTGATCGAGAGAACCATTCAGTACAGAAGTTCATGCATACCGAGAGAAGTGATCGATCGACCTCTCTCCTTCTCCGAGAGATTGGTCGAACAACAAGTATCTGACGCTACTGGCTACATACATGCATGTACAATATGTATAAGATCTCTTATAATTACAATCCCCTAGCAATTGAAATCAATTTCCACATGGTATTCTCCGGCTTTATTGATGACGTGGTCAAGAAAGAATCCCGCCAATTCCTCTTGAATTGCTTTCATGCGATCTGGTTCTAGGAGTTCATTCCGCATCTGCCACGTCTAATTTGAAGAAGGGGGTCAATTAATACATATATTTGAATGAAACTCAACAGAAATGGTGGTGTAATAAAATGAAATTGTGAATATTATTGCTTACACACTTCATATTGTCTTTGAGAGTAGCTCCGCTTGTTTTTCAAAGTCGCGTTGTGGATGAACTCGCACACGTAGTATCCACAGAAATCATTCCCTTCTTCCTGCCACAAGCACTTTACGAGAAATAGAGGTCAACCAAAATGATAATGAAGCATTATAAATGGCATTGATGAAAGTATAGCTATAGAATCAACGCGAGATGCGCGCAACTAGCTAGCCATTAGTACTTACTTTCGGGAATGTATATCGCAGCTCCTTCGGCAGTCCAGGAGCTTCTGCGATGAACTGTTTCCAAACCCTGCAAGAGAAAGGAAATAATTATTATTACTTGAGATATCAGGAAATGAACAAAACGTTGCCGATATGGTGCGATAATGATCGATTGAACTTACTTGCTGAGCATTTCAGTCATGTCCGCATAGGATTTGGGATCTTTCCGTCTCGAGTCTAAGACGGTTACTAGTCCACGCTCAAGCTTAATCTCTAGAAGAATATAGTGGTACCTATGCACGCATGCATAACTCATCAATTACATTACTATAACCTCGCTCGAGTAATAAGGGAAACCGAATATGCACACGACAGTAACACTCACTTGCAGTTGTAAGGAAAGAGTATTGTATCTTTGTTTTGATTTTTTATCAATGATTGTAGCACGTTGTCCTCGGCCTCTTTGATGTCCTTTTTAACCAGAAAATCATCTATGATATTTGTGTTAATGAACCCAATATCATAAATTTCTTGTTTTTTGCACTCGACGATCTTCAATCTGCATAATATATTGAGGATAATTAATTATAAATACATGAAATGAAAGAGCCGAGCTATATATAGAGACTTAATGACAGAAATAGTACTTACAGACAGTAGCAAAAGACCATTAGTTTATCGAGGGCCTTTTGATTAAAGAACGCGAAGAACTCATCAAATGGAACAGTCAACAGATCATTTGCTACGAGATCATGCTCCTCTTTAATATGCAGATACAAAGCATTCTTACCCTCAGACTCTCTGCAGGTTTCCATGTACCAATTATGGAATCTTCGCATCATTGTTGTCATAGATTTTTCATCTTTGACGAGAGGCTTCCCGTATTCGTATCTGTGTTCGTTCAACTCCAAGAAATCAAAAAGTGCATCGTCAGGCAGGTAATCGTCAAGATTTCCATAACCGGCCACTGTCCCCGGAGCATTAGACACATTGAGCGGGGGCCACGATTGTTGTGCTTGTTCGCCGAGCTGGGAAATTTTTTTCCCCTTTGCTCGTTCTTTTGACCTTTTAGCACTGATAGTAGTTCCCGACCGCTGGGCTTGGAGATATGTCTATTCAGTAATGCGCTCATAGCTAGTTCTCGGTGGAGACTTTGGTGGTTACCTCAGGGCATCGATAGTGCGCTATGCTTTCAGCGGATCTACCTTCTCCTCCGGAGGTGGATGTCTCTTTGCTTTCACCCCTTCAAAGAACTCCTTCATGTGGGTCCGCACAATCGTATCATTTTCCTCCTCGGACCTCTTGTACGGTAACTTCTCTAGAGGCTTGAGAGATGATCGACCGTATTTGTATTGCCTCCCGCCTCTGGTTGTGCTGCTAGACGCCGGAGCAGACGGAGCGGCTGCGGCGTCTGTCTCCTTTCGTGCTTGCTTACAAGGTGGAGGAGAAGGAGTACGACGCGCCGGAGCAGCCGGGGCGGCGGCGGGTCTCTTCCGCCCTTGCTGGCGAGGCGGAGAAGGAGGATGCTGCTGGCTGCTCGGGAGCGCCGGCGCAGGCGGAGAAGGAGGCAGAGTGCCGCCATGCGCCGGAGTAGGAGGCGGAGTGCCGCCACGCGTGCCCTGATCGTCACTCGCCGGAGGAGGAGGCGGTGGAGGAGGCGGAGTGCCCTGACTCGCCGGAGCAGGAGGAGGAGGCGGAGGCATCCAGTTCAGAAGGTTGATGAGCTCCTTCTTCCATAGGCATGGAGTCTTCAGAGCAGAACCCAGCCTAGTCTCCCCATCACCGGTAGGGTGGTCAAGCACGAGGTCCTAAAATCCCGCCACTATTTCATCCACCATCACCTTAGCATATCCTTTTGGAATTGGCTGGCAGTGATAAGTTGTGCCGGGTCCACTAGGATAAACTTGGCCAATAGCCGCCTTGACCGTCAAATTCATCCATCGCGCCATCATGTGGCAATTTTGAGACTCCGTGATACCATCCACGGGATAGCTGGCAGGAGCCGTCAAGACATGCTCCGGCTGAAGCAGCTCGGTGGAAGCCACGCTGCTTCTCCGCTGAGATGGCGGGGTAGCTTCGGGGGAAGCTTCGGCAGGTTGTTTGCTGCGATCTGCTGCTTCTCGTTCCTCTTCTCGATCCTCTACCCCCATTACCCTTTCGTGCAGCGCCTGCAGTTGGTCCTGCTCCAGTTTCTTCCTCCTCTCGTGGGTTTTGTAACCCCCTGCGTCCAGAAAACCAACCTTCAACGGAATGGAGCCTGGCGTGCCTCGTGTCCGTCCAGTGTGCTCAGGATTCCTAATGGCCATTGTGAGCTCGTCCTTCTCCCTGTTTGGAAGGAACGTCCCTCGGTACGCTGCATTGATATAGTGTCGAAGGTTCCTGACTGGTATTTCCAGTTGCTCGTCCGTCCACTGGCAAAACCCAGTTACAGGGTCCAAGGTTCCGCCAGACCCGAAGAACCAAGTCCGGCAATGGTCTGGCCATCTCATTATCTCTGGTTCGATCCCTTTTTCAAGCAGATCATTCTCAGCCTTGGACCACTTAGGCCGGGCTTGCAGGTAGCCACCTGACCCCGTGCGATGGTGAAGCATCTTCTTCGAAGCATTTTTCTTGTTTGTCTCCGACATCTTCTTACTCTTTTCCGATGTCTTGTGGTCCACAAATGCGGGCCAGTGATCTTTGATCTTCTCATATTTGCCGATGAATTCTGGTGTCTTTTTATTTTTGACAAACTGGTTCAGCTCTTTCCTCCACCTCCTCATTAGGGTTGCCATCTTCTTAAGAGCACAAGACTTGAATAATTCCTCTTTAACTGGCTTCTCCGGATCCTCCTCTGGCGGTAGGGTGAAATTTGCCTTCAACTTAGTCCAAAGATATTCTTTCTGCATATCATTGACATAAGACACCTCAGGGTCTTCCTCCTTAGGCTTATACCATTGCTGGATGCTGATCGGGATCTTCTCCCTAACAAGAACCCCGCACTGAGAAGAAAATGCCTTCCTTGTCCGGATGGGTTCAATCGGTTCGCCGTCGGGCGCGATTTCTATGATCTCAAACTTTTCATCGGAGCTCAACTTTTTCTTCGGGCCTCGTCTCCTTACCGAAGTTGTGCTCGATCCGGAGGGCTAGAAATTATAAGGAAGAAAGACGAGAGTAATTAATATGTGTACATATACCAAAACAATGGAAACATCAATTAACTAGTCAGCACGGGCTTAACTAATATATATATACCTGGCCGGGCTCGGTTCGGTCACCGGAGCAGTCAGCACGGTCTCCTTCTTGTTCCTCCATTGTGTCACCGGAGCCATCATGAACATGTTTATATATGGTAAAGAGATATATATATATATATATATATATATATATATATATATATATATATATATATATATATATATATATTAGTGGCAAACGTAGAACTAGCCAGCTAATCAC
>NC_041393.1:771005370-771006688 GCF_002162155.2 Triticum dicoccoides | reverse complement strand
GGGGGGGGGGGTATTTATATCGACCGCCCCTCATGTCGAAGTTATCTCGAGGGGGTTATATCGACAATGATGCGACAACGACGAGAAAGGAAAATAATTAAGGAAAAGGAAGAAAAGAGGAAGAAGGAAGAAGGAAGAAGAAGAAAAAAAAGAGGAGAAGAAGAAAAAATAGAAAAAAAATTCTATTTTTTCTTCTTCTCCTCTATTCCTTTCTTCTTCTCCTCTTCTTTTTCTTATTTTTTCCTCTTCTTATTTATTTCTCCTCTTCTTCCTCTCCTCTTATTCATCTTCTTATTTTCCTTTTTCCTCTCATTCTTTTTCTTCTTCTTTCTTCCTTCTTCCTTCTTCCTCTTTTCTTCCTTCGACCCTCGATCCCTCGACCCTAGAAACCTCGAACCCTCAACCCTGAAACCCTCGACCCTTGACCCCTTAACGACCCTCAACCCTCTACCCTAGTTCCCGACCCTCGAACCCTCGGCGATCCTCGACACCCTCGTTCCCGATAAAAATTAAGAACAAGAAGAAAAAAAAGAGGAGAAAAAAAGGAGAAGAAGCTCCTCTATTCCTTCTTCTTCTCCTCTTTTTCTTCTTATTCTTTCTCTTCTTCCTCTCCTCGTCTTCTCCTTCTTCTTCTCCTTCTTTCTCTATTTCTTTTCCTTTTCCTTATTTTACTTTTTCCTCTCCACTAACATAAAATGCACTATCCTAAAATGCAACAAACATAAAATGCACTAAATTGATCAACTAACCTAAAATCAGTGATAAAATGCACTAACCTAAAATCGATATCTACTAACAACTTAAAAAAATAATACATATATGAAAAAATGCATATATGAAAAAAAACATCATCATATCATCAACAGAAAAAATAGTATTTTTTCTAAAAATCTATCTTTTGCATATATACATCAACATATATATACACTAACCTAAAATGCACAAAAATGCTATCGGAGAGGGGGTATATCGACCCCCCTCATGTATCCACATACATACATCTATACTTACATATATGTATAAATTTTGCAGATATAAACTTTTGCATATATAAAGTTTTTCTAAAATCTAACTTTTGCATATATGAACATATATACACAGAGAACATATACATATATACACAGAGAACATATACATAAAATGCACAAAAAATTAAGAGGAAAGGGCGCCGGCGGCCGGACCGAAGGCGGCGGCGTGTGGTCGGGGCGACGGCGACGGGGTTGGGGAAGGGGCGGCGCGCGCGGCGACGGCGACGGAATTGGGGAAGGGGCGACACGTGCGGCGACGGCGACGGGGTCGGGGAACGGGTGGCGCGCGC
>NC_041393.1:770965167-771004840 GCF_002162155.2 Triticum dicoccoides | reverse complement strand
TCAACCGGGACCAAAGGCCTCTGTGCTGCCCGCCTCAGGGCCAAAGTTTAGTCCCACCTCGCTAGTTGAGAGGGGCGCGTAGTGGTTTATAAGCCCCACTGCCGCACCCCTCTCGAGCTCCTCTCCACCGCAGGCATTCGGGCCTACTTGCTATTGCTTTGCCTGATGGGCCTTCTGGGCCTACTGCGGGCCTGAATCCTGGCCCATAGTAGGGTTTCTAGTCGTATTCAGGCCGTGGGGGCCCAGTAGGAGGAATTTTTTTGTTTTTTTGTTTTCTTTACTTATTGTTGCTATATTTATTTATTTTCCTGTTTTTTTCTTTTGTTTTCTCCATTATTTATTTTCTTTTGTTTTTTGCTTTATTTTTTAATTGTTTTTGCTTTTAGTTTTAGGAAAATTATAAACTTTTTGTTAGTGCCATTAGTTTTTAAATTTGAAAACACTTTTTTTTTGTTTTTTGTTTTCTTTCTTGCTTTATTTATTTTATTTTGTTTCTACTTACAACAAAATACTTATTGTTGCTATTTTTAATTATTACGAGGGCCGAACCATAAGACATTAAAGCATTTCAAATGAACTCTGAAAAAGTTGAAATTTTGCATGGTATCATAAATTGACCCACATAGCATGTGCATGTACAAAACGGACAATGGTATCATACTCGTCAGTCACAAAGTTGGCATGGTATCATCATAATAGTTGCGGGAGAAAGTCTTCACTTTTTCTTCGCTTGTGTCATTTGCTTATTGCGCCGTAACCATGGATAATCTTCATCGTTTATCAGGATGCTGGGGTCAGCCTTGACTTTGAAGGGAGGAATTTCATGAAACTTTTCATAATCTTCAGACATGTCTATCTTGTCCTCCACTCCCATGATGTCCATTTTTCCTAAAAGAACTATGTGGCGCTTTGGCTCATTGTATGATGTATTCGCTTCCTTATCTTTTCTCTTTCTCGGTCTGGTAGACATGTCCTTCACATAGATAACCTGTGCCACATCATTGGCTAGGACGAACGGTTCATCAGTGTACCCAAGATTTTTCAGATCCACTGTTGTCATTCTATACTGTGGGTCTACCTGTACCCCGCCTCCTGACAGATTGACCCATTTGCACTTAAACAAAGGGACCTTAAAATCTACTCCGTAGTCAAGTTCCCATATGTCCACTATGTAACCATAATATGTGTCCTTTCCCCTCTCGGTTGTTGCATCAAAGCGGACACCGCTGTTTTGGTTGGTGCTCTTTTGATCTTGGTCAATCGTGTAAAATGTATTCCCATTTATCTCGTATCCTTTCCAAATCAATACATTCAAAGATGGTCCCCTGGACAACAAGTACAACTCATCACAAACAGTGTTGTCACCTCTGATACGTGCTTCCAACCAACTGCTGAAAGTCCTGATGTGTTCACATGTAATCCAGTCGTCGCACTGCTCCGGGTGTTTGGAGCGCAGACTGTTCTTGTGTTCATCGACATACGGGGTCACCAAGTTAGAGTTCTGTAGAACTGTGTAGTGTGCTTGATACCAAGAATATCCGTCCCTGCATATTATTGAGTCCCTTCCAAGCATGCCTTTTCCAGTCAGTCTCCCCTCATACCGCGATTTAGGGAGACCTATCTTCTTAAGGCCAGGAATGAAGTCAACACAAAACCCGATGACATCCTCTGTTTGATGGCCCATGGAGATGCTTCCTTCTAGCCTAGCGCGCTTACCGACATATTTCTTTAGGACTCCCATGAACCTCTCAAAGGGGTACATATTGTGTAGAAATACGGGGCCCAGAATGACAATCTCGTCAACTAGATGAACTAGGACGTGCGTCATGATATTGAAGAAGGATGGTGGGAACACCAGCTCGAAACTGACAGGACATTGCACCACATCACTCCTTAGCCTTGGTATGATTTCTGGATCGATCACCTTCTGAGAGATTGCATTGAGGAATGCACATAACTTCACAATGGCTAATCGGACGTTTTCCAGTAGAAGCCCCCTCAATGCAACCGGAAGCAGTTGCGTCATAATCACGTGGCAGTCATGAGACTTTAGGTTCTGAAACTTTTTCTCTGCCATATTTATTATTCCTTTTATATTAGACGAGAAGCCAGTCGGGACCTTCATACTAAGCAGGCATTCAAAGAAGATTTCCTTCTCTTCTTTGGTAAGAGCATAGCTGGCAGGACCTTCATACTGCTTTGGAGGCATGCCGTCTTTTTCGTGCAAACGTTGTAGGTCCTCCCGTGCCTCAGCTGTATCTTTTGTCTTCCCATACATGCCCAAGAAGCCTAGCAGATTCACACAAAGGTTCTTCGTCACGTGCATCACGTCGATCGAAGAGCGGACCCCTAAGTCTTTCCAGTAGGGTAGGTCCCAAAATATAGATTTCTTCTTCCACATGGGTGCGTGTCCCCCAGCGTCACTCGGAACAGCTAGTGCGCCGGGACCCTTTCCAAAGATTACGTGTAAATCATTGACCATAGCAAGTACGTGATCACCGGTACGCATGGCGGGCTTCTTATGGTGATCTGCCTCGCCTTTGAAATGCTTGCCTTTCTTTCGACATTGATGGTTTGTCGAAAGAAATCGACGATGGCCCAGGTACACATTCTTCCTGCAGCTTGCCAGGTATATACTATCGGTGTCAAGTAAACGGTGCGTGCATGCGTGGTATCCCTTGTTTTTCTGTCCTGAAAGGTTACTGAGAGCGGGCCAATCGTTGATGGTCACGAACAGCAACGCCTTTAGGTTAAATTCCTCCTGTTTGTGCTCATCCCACGTACGTACACCGTTTCCATTCCACAGCTGTAAAAGTTCTTCAACTAATGGCCTTAGGTACACATCAATGTCGTTGCCGTTTCCATTCCACAGCTGTAAAAGTTCTTCAACTAATGGCCTTAGGTACACATCAATGTCGTTGCCGGGTTGCTTAGGGCCTTGGATGAGAACTGACATCATAATGAACTTCCGCTTCATGCACATCCAAGGAGGAAGGTTATACATACATAGAGTCATGGGCCAGGTGCTATGATTGCTGCTCTGCTCCCCGAAAGGATTAATGCCATCCGCGCTTAAAGCAAACCATACGTTCCTTGGCTCACTTGCAAACTCATCCCAGTACTTTCTCTCGATTTTTCTCCACTGCGACCCGTCAGCGGGTGCTCTCAACTTCCCGTCTTTCTTACGGTCCTCACTGTGCCATCGCATCAACTTGGCAGGCTCTCTGTTTCTGAACAGACGTTTCAACCATGGTATTATAGGAGCATACCACATCACCTTCGCAGGAACCCTCTTCCTAGGGGGCTCGCCGTCAACATCACCAGGGTCATCTCGTCTGATCTTATACCGTAATGCACCGCATACCGGGCATGCGCTCAGATCCTTGTACGCACCGCGGAAGAGGATGCAGTCACTAGGGCATGCATGTATCTTCTGCACCTCCAATCCTAGAGGGCATACGACCTTCTTTGCTGCGTATGTACTGTCGGGAAATTCGTTATCCTTTGGAAGCTTCTTCTTCAATATTTTCAGTAGCTTCTCAAATCCTTTGTCAGGCACAGCATTCTCTGCCCTCCACTGCAACAATTCCAGTATGGTACCGAGCTTTGTGTTGCCATCTTTGCAATTGGGGTACAACCCTTTTTTGTGGTCCTCTAACATGCGATCGAACTTCAGCTTCTCCTTTTGACTTTTGCATTGCGTCCTTGCATCGACAATGACCAGGTGGAGATCATCATCATCGGGCACATCATCTGGTTCCTCTTGATCTTCAGCAGCTTCGCCCGTTGCAGCATCATCATGCACATCGCCTGGTTCCTCTTGATCTTCAGTAGCATCACCGTATTCAGGGGGCACATAGTTGTCATCGTACTCTTTGTCGGGGAAACTGATCCACGAACACCTATGGGGCCGGCGGACCGGGCCCCTTTCGGTTCGGCGGGGGGCGGAGGTCGCACGAAGAGCGGATCAAGGCGAAGCACACGAGCAGTTTTACCCAGCTTCGGAGCTCTCCGGAGAGATAACACTCCTACTGCTGCTTGTCTGGTTGTATTCTCTTGTGTTCTTGCTCTATAGAGAGAGCGTAGTGTTTTTTGGGCTACGAATGAATCGAAGCGAACTGTCCGAACCCCCTCTACGTTGCGCATGGGCCTCCTTTTATACGCTAAAGGGGTCACCGACAGGTGGCAACGCAGAGGAGGGTATAAACATAAAAAGTGAGGTGGTTGGTACAGTTGCTTGTACAGTGCACCCTACCTAACCCTGACGGCAGGGGACAAGGGCATTAAAGGCCCGTCTGAGTCGCCCAAACAGTGCAGAAAAGGACCGTTAGGGGCGCCACCGTTCGCCACGATGGCGATCTTGTCAGCTTCGCCTGCCACTGCGTACCGCTGGCTGCACAGCCTCCCGCCACGCGCTCCTGGAGAGGCCCCCAGAGCGACACGTTGGTGGATGCGCTGGAGCGCGGGCACAGAGTGGCCGCCTGCCGTGGCAAGCGTCTTGCCGCTGTTGTTATCTTGTCGGGTCCGGAAGCTTGTTGCTCTCCGGGCCTCGAGGTACCTTGGTTGGTCTTCCCGGCAAGCTCCTCTTGCCGGGGCCTTGTTTCCTTGCCGGAGCGCGTGGCGCGTCGCGGCAAGTTCCTTGGAGTGCCTCGGTTGGCCTTCCCGACAAGCTCCTCTTGCCGGGGCCTTGTCTCCTGAGCTTAAATACTTTGTTCTTGAAGGGCTCCAAGGGAACCATGGAGGATCTTGGCGTTCGCCCGGCAAGCCTTGCCGCGGGGTGCTGCAACTGCCCGTGCACAAGTTCGGGGTACTAGGGTATCCCTATTCTAGTACACCGACAGGAGCCCCCGGGCCTGGGCCAGACACGGTGCCGAGCGCTGTTGGGCCAGGCCCAAGACAGGGCATGGGCACACGCAGGCTGGGCCACGCCAAATCTCGCTCCATATCCACCGCGCTCTCCCATAACGGCACGCGTTGAATGCGGCATCGTGGGAGAGATCGTGGGTGGTTGTTTATTCGGAAGGGCGAAACGTCCGCCCCGTCCCTCTTTATAAGCAGAGGAAATAGGGGCAGTTCGTTCCCCCTTTTTGGTTGCTGCTACTTCATCTTCAAGAAACTCCGCCGCTCCCACCTTCTTCTCGAAGCCGAGAGAGCAGTGCTCCGCCCCCCATTGCCACCAGCATCACCAACGCCGTCGACCTTCCCCACTACCTCCACCATGGCTCCGAAAGCCGACAAGGGAAAGGGCGTGAAGTCGGCCGAGGCGCAGCGGCTCGCGGCGCTGCGGAAGGAGCGGGCGATCTTCACCCCCCAGCTCGGCGCAAAGGAGCTGAGGGAGTACTTCTTCCTCTTCTGGGCGACGGAGATGCGGGCGCATCCGCGCACGAGGGTACTCCCGGCCGCTGCTTCGGAGCTGGCTCCAAACGGGTACCCGTTCTTCGCGCTATTCTTCTATTGCGGGCTCTGCCCACCCTTCTCGGAGTTCTTCTGTGATATCATGAACACATATGGCTTCCGCCTCCTTGACTTCACCCCCAACGTTGTCCTGACCATGGCAGTTTTTGCACATTTGTGTGAAAACTTTGTCGGAGTCCACCCTAGTGTTGCCCTTTTCCGCCACTTCTTCATACCTCGGGTAGAGAGAGGAGAGCCGCTTGCCGGAGGGATTGCCTGGATCTCGAGAGTCGGCAAGAAAGAGGCGTACTTGGAGGGTGAGCTCCGCAGCAAGTGGGAGGAGTGGAGAGCGGAGTGGTGCTGGATCGTTGAGGAGAATCCGCAGCCCTTCACCGCCGTGCGCCAAGCTCCAATAGTGCGCGGCAATGACTGGAGCAACGTGGCCACGGAAGACGAGAGGCTGAAGATCGCCATCACTATGATTCTTCGCCTCAGGCTTGCCGGGCTCACTGTAGGTGCTGTCGGGGAAGATTTCCTCCGCCGCCGCATTGCCCCCCTGCAGGAGAGGGGGAGGCCCGCCTGGGAATTCAAGAATTCGGCGGACATCATGAGGCTGCGGCCGGGCCTCAACTACAACTTCACCGTCCTGGAGCTGGATGCGATACTTCTGGAGTTGTTCAAACGCGACCCCCAGCACCCATTCACACTGCCGAGGGGCGTAGTTCCTTTGTGCAATAACTCTTCGCTCGACCGGATCCGCGCCATGATGCCGTTGTGTGATTCACACGGAATCGTTCCAACTTGGCAAGAGCCTGCGGATGACGTCGTGCGAGCGTTCTTCGACACCTTGGAGGAAGTGCCGGTCCGCGCTGATGAACAGAAAAGCCTCACCCGTGACACCACCGACGAGGAGCTGCAGCGCAACGCCACTAGGGCGGAAGAGGTTGCGGCCGCAGCTGCCGTGGGCGCATTCGGGTTCACTGTGGAGGAGGCGGAGGCTGCAGAGGCGGCAAACCTTGCCGAGCGCGCGGAATTCATTGGCGAGGAAGAGCTTGCCAGTTCTGAAGCCGAGCCGAGCGAGGCCGGCGAGGAAGAGCCCGAGCCCTCAGAAGGTTTGCCGCAGGCGGAGCCCCCGGCCCCGCCGAGAAGGCGTCTTCGCAGGGCCGCGGATGTAGCGGTGCAGCAGCCGGCTCAACAGCCGCCAAGCCGTGCGACACGCTCTACCGCGACAAGTCATGTTGCCGCGGGAGCGTCTCACGCAGCAGCGGCAACTGGAGCGGGATCTTCCCGGGCCACCGCCACCGCCCCCGCCAAGCGGGCAAGGGATCCTACTCCTCCACCTCGCCGCACCAGAGGGGAGCCGGACTTCGATCTTTCCGCGCTCAGCTCCGATGAGGTGGAAGAAGAGTAAGC
Organism: Triticum dicoccoides; assembly: GCF_002162155.2. Lineage (NCBI taxonomy): Eukaryota > Viridiplantae > Streptophyta > Magnoliopsida > Poales > Poaceae > Triticum > Triticum dicoccoides. The sequence goes on along the minus strand of NC_041393.1, from coordinate 770,998,033 downwards.
TTCTTTGGTGCTCTTATAGTTCTTCAATCTTGCTGTTTTTATCTTGTATCTGACTTGCTTCAATCTGGACTCCTTTCTTTTCAGGACGCTGGCCCAGAGAGCGGCGAAGAGGGCCAAGGCCGCGGTGATTGTCATCGAGGATGACCCACCGTGTCAGTAGGTGGTGGGTCCGAGGCCACCTTGACGGACCCGGCAATCACTCCTCAAAGCAGCCCCCAGCGCAGCCCCCAGCGTAAGTTCATAGTTTAGCCTTCTGCTGCCGGGTGCGCTTGAGTGCTTTTTCCTTTGTTGATATCTTGCTTGTTGATTTGTGTAGGAGCAGAGCAGCCACATCAGGAGCGCCCGGAAGCTGGTCCCGAAGTGCCACCTGCTTCGACTGCACCGCCAAGGGAGGAGTCCCCGGCAAGGGAGCGCTCTCCGGCAAGGGGGAACTCTCCGGCAAGGGACGGCATCGTTGATCCTGCGGCGACCGAGGCCGCAACTGCAGATCTTGCCACAGGTAATCCACTTGCCCAGAAACTTTCCCTTGGGTTTTTCATCATCTGATTTTCTTCTCTTGGATTTTGGATTGATTTTTCTCCCTTCTTCGTTCTTCAGACCCATCTGCGGCTGAGCCAATGGAGATAGAGGGCGCCGGTGAGGAAGGGGCCGGTGCTGACGAGGCCGCCGGCGAGGAGGCCGCCAAGGCTGCCGCCGCAGAAGCCGGCGAGGGGTCGGGCGATCGCACTGACGACCCTGAGGCCGCAGGAGCGCCAGGTGCTGCACCGACCGCCGTTCCCTCTGCTGCTTCTGCGGAGCCGGGCTCCGAGGAGCCCCAGCCCGGCGCCTACTTGAAGGCCGGCGACGGTATCTTCATCAAGCTACCCTAGGCGTCGAGCTCCAGGGTGCCGGTCGAGGGGGAGACTTTTGACGAGGAGGTGCTCGCCTCCGCCGGACTGTCGTTGGTTGACGCGCCCGGCAGCAGTAGTGGCGAGCCCGAGGAGGAGCAGCTGCTGCGGAAGCTGCTGTCACTCTACCGCGCCCGGCAAGCCAAACTAGCTTCCCGGGAAGCGCTTGTCACGAAGGCGGGAGTTGACATGGAGAAGCGCGTGGAGGAGCTCCGGGGCCAAAATCAAGATGCCCTCCGATCCCTGGCACAGGAGCGGGAGCGACTGGACGAGGAGCGCACGGCCTTCCGTCTTGTGAAGGCCGAGGCTGAGGAGGAGCAAAGGCTGGTCGCTGAGAAGCAGTCCGCGCGGGAAGGTGAACTAGTGCAGTGGAAGGCCAACCTCGACAGCTACGAGGAAGAGCTCGCCGAGCGCGAGAAAGCACTTGGCGGGGCGCTCAAGGAGGCAAAGGACGTTGCGGCAATTGCAGAGGCCGCCAAGAAAGAGCTGGAGGAGAAGGTGGCGCAGCTGTAGGCCAACATTGGGAAGAGCGGCGAGGAGCTTGCCGCGCTCAAGCGTGAGCGTGAGAAGGATGCTGCCGCCCACGGTGAGCTGCAAGGTCTTCTCGCTGAGAGGGGCAAGGAGCTCAGCACCGCCAAGGATTCCAAAGCAGACCTGGAGCTAAAGCTGGCCACGCTTACGCAGACGCTGGAGGCCGCCAAGGAGCGGGAGAAGACCTTGTCGGAGAAGGTCAAGGCTGACGCGGCGCTGCTGGAGAGCATTGCAGTCACCCAGAACTCGTTCAGAGACACTGTGGAGCACTGGACCGAGGGTCTGGTGAACATTGCCGCAGTCATCAACGAGGAGCTGGCGCAGCTGGGGATGGAGGACTTTGGGTATCCTTCCGACGAGAGTCTTCAACCCAGCGCCAAGCTCAGCCTGTTCTTCAAGGGCGTGGCGACGGCACTCCAGTGGCTCTGGGAGAGGATGCCAAAGCAGTTGGCCGACGAGTCGCGCAAAATCTGCGCCGGGGTTCTCCAGAAGGTGCTGATGAAGGTAGCCTTCCGCAATCCAGGCCTCAGCTTCACCAACGTCCTCAGGTCCTTGCCGCCTGACGCCGATCTGGACGCACTCAAGGCCCTTGTCGCACCCATTGTGGACAAGGTGAGCGAGATCAAGAGATTCGAGGGCGGACGCGTAGACTAGGCCGCCCATTTCTTCTTTTCCATTGTCGCTGCTAATCATGTTATGAAAACAGTCTGTTAGAGTTGCGACAAGTTATCTTGTAATACAACTTTATTTCTGTTATCAATTGCTATCTTATTTCCTCTACTAGATTCCTTCCTTTGTATGTTTTTACCCTACGCTTCTAGGGAACTTGTCGGCGCAGGCGCCCGAGCCGCGAGCGCTGAGTGCGGAACTTCAACAGCCTGCTGGCGGCGCTGCTTCCGGCAAGAAACCTTGTCGCGACTAGATGCAGCACACTTAAGCTGTTGAGCGGACTCGAAACAAAGTAAGGGCGCAACTAGCCATGAGTTGGTTCCTCCGTGCATAGTTTTTCCATACAAAGCAGGGTCGTTCGAGGAAGATAACTAAAAAAATTTAAAAAATGATTGCTCAAACTTTGGCAACTTAGCTTTTCTGTCGTTTGCTTCCCGGCAAGGCAAGACTTCGCTTGAACGACGCCTGGTCCATACCACGATCTTCTCCTTCCCCCTCGGCAAACTTGTGTGCGAGGGAACCTCCTTTTCCTTTGTTGAAAATAAGAAAGAAGAGAAAATAATAATATGGAGCCCTTCGGCTTGTTAGTGCTTACTAGATGTAGGTGCTGCACAAAGTGTCAGATTACGCATGTGAGAAAAAAACTAATGCATGGAATGGACAAGTTGTGCGGAGCACATGGGGTTTTACTTATGCACGGAATCTGCGCCCGGCTTTGTACAAAGGATTACATGCAACAGCGGCAAGACTTGTACAAAAGGTGGTTGCCGGAACGGGTTCCGGCAACCGCGCCTTACGGGAAAAACTTACGAAGATGTTCTATGTTCCAGGAGTTGCTCACCGGAATGCCATCTTCGGTCTCAAGGCGGACAGCGCCGGGCCTTGTGACTCGTCTCACCCGATAAGGGCCTTCCCACTTCGGCGTCAACTTGTTGGAATTCTTGGCGGACTGAACGCGCCGAAGAACAAGCTCGCCTTCCTCGAAGCTTCTGGCTTTAACTTTGCGGCTATGATAGCGGCGCAAATCTTGCTGGTATCGAGCAGCTCGTACAGCAGCCTGAAGACGATCTTCCTTAAGGAGCAGCGCGTCGTCTTGTCGCAGCTGTTCTTGCTCAAGCTCATCATAAGCGAGCACTCGAGGTGATCCGTATACGAGTTCCGTGGGGAGAACTGCCTCTGCTCCATAGACTAGAGCGAAAGGTGTCTGGCCAGTGGCTCGATTTGGCGTCGTTCTGATCGACCAAAGAACCACCGGCAGCTCCTCGATCCAGTTTCTTCCACACTTACGCAGCCTGTCGAAAGTTCTGGTCTTGAGCCCGCGGAGCACTTCAGCATTTGCCCTCTCTGCTTGACCGTTGCTTCTCGGATGAGCAACAGAAGCGAAGCAGACCTTGGCGCCAAGGTCTTGGACGTACTGCATGAAGGTGCGGCTCGTGAATTGCGTGCCGTTGTCGGTGATGATCCTGTTAGGGATACCGAAACAGCAAACAATTGACCTGAAGAACTTGACTGCTGACTGTGCTGTCACCTTCCTCACTGGCTACACTTCCGGCCACTTTGTGAACTTGTCGATTGCGACGTACAAGTACTCAAAGCCCCCGACAGCTCGGGGGAAGGGGCCGAGGATATCGAGCCCCCAGACCGAAAATGGCCAGGATAAAGGGATCGTCTGGAGAGCTTGAGCTGGCTGGTGTATCTGTTTGGAGTGGAACTGGCACGCTTCACACTTGGTTACTTGTGAAGTTGCATCCTGGAGGGCTGTCGGCCAAAAGAAACCTTTCCGGAAAGCTTTCCCGGCAAGTGCTCTTGCGCCAATGTGGTGGCCACATATGCCTCCATGCATCTCTGCCAACAGCTTTTGTCCATCTTCCCGGCGAATACACTTCAATTTCACTCCGTTGAGTCTTTTTCTGTACAGTATGCTATCGACAAACTGGTACATACTTGACTGCCGGGCTACTCTTTCCGCTTCTTCTTGCTCTTCGGGAAGTTCTCCTGTCTGAAGGAAGTGGACAATCTGTTGTGCCCATGCTGGAGCTTGTGGCTCGACAACAAGGACTAAAGGCACATCTGCTGCTGTGGGAACATCCGCTTCCACGGCAAGGACTTGCGGTCCTGCCGGAGGTTGATGTTCCCCGGCAAGTTTGCCGGAGCAAAACTTGTCGGGAGCGTCTGCTTCAACGGAACAAACCATAAGGCTTGCCGGAGCAGACTGCCCCTCAGCCTCCTTGGTGTTGATCTTGGGGACTTTCTTGGCGGCGGCTTCGGGGAGCTCTGCCGGAAAGTAGTCACCAGAAATCAACTTCCTCTTCTTGCTTTGTCTAGTTGATGGTGTTACGGATGGTTGAGTCAACTTGAGCACAAAGATCCCTGGTTCCACAGGTAACTTTAGTGCGGCGCACTTTGACAGGCCATCAGCAATGTCATTCTGAGCTCTTGAGATATGCTCCATTTGTAGGCCGTCAAAGTGCTCTTCTAGCTTCCTCACTTCATCAACATATGCTTCCATCAACGGACTCTGGTAGTTCTTGTTCACTTGTCAGACGACAAGCTGTTAGTCACCCCTGACAATGAGCTTCTTGATCCCAAGGTCTGCTGCGATTCTGAGACCGGCAAGCAATCCTTCATATTCTGCAGTATTGTTGGTTGCTTGCTCCTTGGGAAAGTGCATCTGGACTACGTACTTGAGGTGCTCTCCAGTGGGTGCGACAAGCAGCACGCCTCCACCGGCGCCTTGCAGCGAGAAGGCACCATCAAAGTATATCAGCCACTCTTTGCTTGTCTCTTTCACGGGGATGCTCGTCTCTGGAATTTCTTCATCTGGGGTTGGCGTCCACTCTGCTATGAACTCTGCCAATGCTCTGCTTTGGATAGTTGAAGTGCTCTCAAACTTGAGGCCAAAGCTTGACAGTTCCAGCGCCCACTCGACAATCCTTCCTGTTGCTTCTGGATTTTGCAGTATCCTCTTCAGCGGAAAGCGAGTGACGACTGTGATCTCATGTGCTTGGAAGTAATGGCGCAACTTTCTCGAGGCCATGAGGAGGCCGAAAAGCAACTTCTGCACACCAGAGTACCTTGATCTAGCCCCCTGCAGAAGAGAACTGACAATGTAAACTGGGCGCTGCACCATTCTCTTCGGCATCTTATCATGCTCCTGCGCAAACCCATGTTTGTCGGGACTAGAGCTTGTCGGCGAAGCCCCCTGCTTGTCGCTGGATGGATCTGCCGTGGTTGCTGGCTCATCATCTGCCTCCCTCTCCGCCACTAACGCAGCACTAACCACTTGATTGGTTGCCTCTATATACAGCAGCAACTTCTCTTGTGGCTTAGGAGCGACAAGCGTTGGAGTGGAGGACAGGTATCTCTTCAAGTCCTGCAGCGCAGCCTTCACTTCCGGAGTCCATTTTACTGGACCTGCCTTTTTCAAAATTTTGAAAAATGGCAGGGCGCGCTTAGCAGATCTAGAGATAAACCTGCTGAGAGCAGCCACGCAACCGGCAAGCCTTCGCACATCCTTGACGCGTTTTGGTGCTTCGATCTGCTCGATGGCCTTGATCTTGTCAGGATTGGCTTCAATTCCCCGCTGAGACATGAAGAACCCGAGAAGCTTGCTGGAGGGGACCCCAAACACGCACTTCTCGGGGTTAAGCTTGAGGTTGATCCTGCGCAGATTTGCAAATGTCTCGTCTAAGTCTTGAATTAGGGTCTCCCTGTTCTTGCTCTTGACCACTATGTCATCCATGTAGGCTTCCACTTTTCTGTGCATCTGCGGCTCAAAAGCGTAGTGGACTACCCTTGCGAATGTTGAACCAGCATTCTTCAAACCGAAAGGCATCCGTACGAAGCAGTACGTGCCACGTGGGGTGATAAATGTGGTTTTCTCTTCATCGTCTTCTGCCATGAAGATCTGATGATATCCTGAGTATGCATCAAGAAATGAAAGCAAACCACATCCGGCTGTGGAGTCAACAATCTGGTCAATGCGCGGCAAAGGAAATGGGTCTTTGGGACAAGCTTTATTAACATGGGTGAAATCAATACAAAGCCTCCCGTTAGCCTTGCACACGATAATAGGATTGGCCAACCACGTGGGATGGAGTACTCCTCTGACAAGGCCTGCTGCTTCCAACTTCTTGATTTCTTCTGCGATGAATTCTTGGCGCTCCACTGCCTGCTTCCTGACTTTCTGCTTGACGGGCCACGCATGAGGACAGACGGCAAGGTGGTGCTCAATTACTTTCCTAGGAACACCGGGGATATCAGACGGTTGCCACGCAAACACGTCGACATTCGCCCGCAGGAAAGCAACGAGCGCGCTTTCTTATTTGGGGTCAAGGGTGGCGCTGATGGTGAAGGTACCACCAGTGCCGTCCTCTTTGGCGGACACCTTCTTGGTCTCAGGTGGAGCTGCCATTGCCTTCTTACGCTTGCCGGTGGAGCTCGATGGTGCGTCCTCGACAGTAGCGTAGCACTCCGAAGAGGTGCGCTTGCCGGAGTGGGCATCAGAGCTCTTCCCAGACTTGGTCTTCTTCTTCCCCCCGGGAGCTTCAGCGGAAAGTGTCCTGCGTTCTGCGGCGGCTGCTGCTTTCCGGTAGATCTTGTCGGCACAGATAAGAGCATCCTTCTTGTCGCCAGGGACAGAGATGACACTTATCGGGCCTGGCATTTTCAGTACATTGTACGCATAGTGAGAGGCTGCCATGAACTTGGCGAGTGCTGGACGGCCAAGGATTCCATTGTAAGGTAATGGAAAGTCGGCAACGTCAAACGTGATCCTCTAAGTCCTGAAGTTCAGCTCGCTGCCAAATGTTACCGGCAACATGATCTTTCCCTTTGGCTTGCTCCTTCCCGGGTTGATTCCTTGAAATGTACCGGTCTCTTCGAGCTCGCTGTCAGGGATCTGGAGTTTCTGGAGCACCGTGGAGGAGATCAGGTTCAAGCCGGCCCCGCCGTCAACTAGCATCTTAGTGACCTTGAGGTTGCGGATTGTTGGTGTAACCAGCATCGGCAAGCACCCGACCGCAGTTATGCGATCAGGGTGGTCCTCAATGTCAAAAATGATAGGCGTGCCGGACCATTTCAGAGGCTTGCGTGACTCGACGGGTGGTTCTGCTGCATTAACTTCCCGCACCCACTGCTTGAGCTGGCGGTGCGAGGCATGCAGAGAAGCACCACCGTCAATGCACAGGACCTCTGTGGCTTTCTGGAACTCCTGCTCATCAGTCTCCTCATCGTCCATGTCTTCATCGTCGTTGTCATCTTCATTCTTGTTGCGGCCGCGAGGAGGTCTGTCTCCTTGCCGCTGCTTGGCCTTGCCACGGCGTCCTCCTTGGCCGGGACGTTTCTTGCCGGATCCACCAGCTCCTTCCTGGGCCTTTTCCTTGTCGCGTCGCTCGTATTCAGCTTTCTGTTGCTCAGCAAGCTGTTCGACTTTCTTACAGTTCTGGAGATCATGGCCCTTGGTGCGGTGGATCTTGCAATACTGCTTGTTGATGCCGTCCTGCTTGTCGGCGACCGCCACCCGCGCGGCAACCTCCTTGCCGGAGTCACCAGCTTTGGCTTCCTTGGCGTCGCCACCGTTGCCGGACTGCTCAACAACTAGCACTTCTTTGCCTTTCCTCCTTCTGTTGTTCCGCCGCCGGTTTTTCCTTGTCGGGGCAGCATCTTCACTGTCAAATCCTCCCGCTCCTATATTTTCTCCGGGGAGTCTCCTCCCTTCCTCAACACGTGCACACTTGTCGGCCAGTGCATATAACTCACTAACGTCCCTGATCTTGCACATCGCCATTTCCTCCCGCATCCTACGGTTTCGCATGTTCTGATGGAACGCGCTGATCACCGCGGCAGGGTGGACGTCTGGGATGTTGTGCTGCACACTGCTGAATCTCTGAATGTACTTGCGCAGGGGCTCTCCTTCCTTCTTGGCGAGCAGATGAAGATCACTCTCCTGGCCATGAGGCTTGTGTCCGCCTGTGAAGGCGCCGACAAACTGATGGCATAGATCAGCCCAAGAGGATATGGAGTTGTCCGGCAAGTGCATGAGCCAGGGTCTGACGTTGGGCTTGAGCACCAGCGGGAAGTAGTTGGCAAGGATCTTGTCATCTCGTCCCCCGGCAGCCTGCACCGCAATGGGGTAGATGCTGAGGAACTCTGACGGATGCATCTTGCCGTCGTACTCCTCCGGCACGTCTGGCTTGAAGTTCTTTGTGCTGGGCCACTGGACTTGCCGCAGCTCACGAGTGAACGCAGGGCAACCTACCGCGTACGGCAGATCGCCTGGTTCCCCTGGCGCATGCATGTCAACAGAGGGCCCAGCGCGCTTGTCGGATTGACGTCGCGCTTCTCTTCGGCGCTCGATGCGGGTTCGAGCGTCTTCTTGTTGTCGATCATGAAGAACTTGGCGCTGATCGCGACGAGCTCGTGGATCCGATGATGCAGTGGAGTTGCTGTCGAGGTGGATCCGGCGAGTCGGCGATCTTGGCCTTCGGGGCGGTGATTGCATGGTAGTTGCACCTCCGCCTGTTTCGTCGCCACCGGCTCGCGTCCGGCAACCCTGCCGCGGCGGCGACGCGCTCGGCCGCCATGGAGTGTTGCCGTTGGCGTAGCCGATGAGACTCTGAATGGTGGCCCTCCATTCGTCGATCTTGTCCGACGTTAGAGGGTAATCTAGGAGAAGTTGAGCTCGTGCCAAAGCTTCTACTGGAGTGGTGGGTGGCAGTGGCGGACGGCGCGAGGAGCGGGACGTGCTCGAACTTCTAACTATGTTTGAAGGAGCAGTATCCCGTCCAGGCGACCGTGCCCCGCTCGTGCCAGCATGCTGGCGCGTATGTTGGTCTTGAGCGCCCCGAGATCCACCAGCTTGGTCTTGGCCTATCATCCGTATGGCACTGCAAGTGCCATGACGCTGTTGGTGTTGCGCCTCTTGAGAGTGGCGCGGGACATGTACAGTCGCCGAGGTTTGTGCAGCCTTATCCTTGGACCTGGCAGCATCATGAGCTTCTTCGTCGACATCCATTCTTCCGCCAGCGTCCATTCCACCACCCGTTTGCTCCAACGGTGCTGGAAGTGACGTGGACGGAGCGGCTGCCGCCGAAGTCTTCTTCTTCGGTGGCATGTTGATGAAGGGAATGAAGATCTAGCTCGCGTGAACGCCGGATCGGATTCACACGATCTCGACGCCCCCTACCTGGCGCGCCAAAGATGTCGGGGAAACTGATCCACGAACACCTACGGGGCCGGCGGACCGGGCCCCTTTCGGTTCGGCGGGGGGCGGAGGTCGCACGCAGAGCAGATCGAGGCGAAGCACACGAGCAGTTTTACCCAGCTTCGGAGCTCTCCGGAGAGATAACACTCCTACTGCTTCTTGTCTGGTTGTATTCTTTTGTGTTCCTGCTCTAGAGAGAGAGAGCGTAGTGTTTTCTGGGCTACGAATGAATCGAAGCGAACTGTCCGAACCCCCTCTACGTTGCGCATGGGCCTCCTTTTATACGCTAAATGGGTCACCGACAGGTGGCAACGCAGAGGAGGGTATAAACGTAAAAAGTGAGGTGGTTGGTACAGTTGCTTGTACAGTGCACCCTACCTAACCCTGACGGCAGGGGACAAGGGCATTAAAGGCCCGTCTGAGTCGCCCAAACAGTGCAGAAAAGGACCGTTAGGGGCGCCACCGTTCGCCACGATGGCGATCTTGTCAGCTTCGCATGCCACTGCATACCGCTGGCTGCCCAGCCTCCCGCCATGCGCGCCTGGAGAGGCCCCCAGAGCGACACATTGGTGGATGCGCTGGAGCGCAGGCACAGAGTTGCCGCCTGCCGTGGCAAGCGTCTTGCCGCTGTTGTTATCTTGTCGGGTCCGGAAGCTTGTCGCTCTCCGGGCCTCGAGGTACCTTGGTTGGTCTTCCCGGCAAGCTCCTCTTGCCTGGGCCTTGTTGCCTTGCCGGAGCGCGTGGGGCGTCGCGGCAAGTTCCTTGGAGTGCCTCGGGGTGGCCTTCCCGGCAAGCTCCTCTTGCCGGGGCCTTGTCTCCTGAGCTTAAATACTTTGTTCTTGAAGGGCTCCAAGGGAACCATGGAGGATCTTGGCGTTCGCCCGGCAAGCCTTGCCGCGGGATGCTGCAACTGCCCGTGCACAAGTTCTGGGTACTAGGGTACCCCTATTCTAGTACACCGACACTCTTCTTCTTCGCCGTCTTCCATCATAACCCCTATTTCTCCGTGCCTCGTCCAAACATTATAGTGTGGCATGAAACCCTTGTAAAGCAGGTGGGTGTGGAGGATTTTCCAGTCAGAGTAAGACTTCGTATTCCCACATATAGGGCATGGACAACACATAAAACCATTCTGCTTGTTTGCCTCAGCCACTTCGAGAAAATCATGCACGCCCTTAATGTACTCAGTGGTGTGTCTTGAACCGTACATCCATTGCCGGTTCATCTGCGTGCATTATATATAATTAAGTGTGTCAAAAATCATTACAGAACATCATGAATAGATAATTAAGTGACCAAATTAATAGAAGTTCATCATCACATTAAAACCAAAGTACATACATAGTTCTCATCTAACAACATAAAGCTCTGCAGAGCATCTAAATTAATTAAACCATACACTGAAACTATGTAAAACATTTCAATGCGAAAACAAATGCGATCATAATCGCAACCAATGTAACAACTGATCCAATGGCATAATGATACCAAGCCTCGGTATGAATGGCATATTTTCTAATCTTTCTAATCTTCAAGCGCATTGCATCCATCTTGATCTTGTGATCATCGACGACATCCGCAACATGCAACTCCAATATCATCTTCTCCTCCTCAATTTTTCTAATTTTTTCCTTCAAAAAATTGTTTTCTTCTTCAACTAAATTTAACCTCTCGACAATAGGGTCGGTTGGAATTTCCGGTTCAACAACCTCCTAGATAAATAAAATCTATGTCACGTTGGTCGGCATAATTGTCATAAACAATAAATGAACCAATAGTTATGAAAAGATAATATATACCACATCTGAATCATAGACAGGACGAGGGCCGGCGGGGGCGGATACCAAAATCATCGCACTATATAAGATGTAATAATAAAAGTAAGAAAATTAAGATTTTTTTCCTTTCAGAAAGAAGATAAGAACAAGAGGCTCACCACGGTGGTGCCGGCGACGAGATCGGCGCGTGCGATCGACGGCGGTGAAGACGGGGACGGGACGTGACGGACCGCTAAACCTAGACAAATATTGAGGAAAATGGAGCTTTGAGGTCGAGCTTGGAGAGGAGAAAGCTTAAGTAGTGTGGCTCGGGCATTCCATCGAACACCTCGTGTGCATAGTAGGTGAGCTAGAGCACCACAAAGCTCTCCCCTCGCCGGCCACGAAAAGCAGAGCACTGGGAGTTCTCTGCTTGCAGGCGAGGGGTAGATATAGGCAACTAATTGGTCCCGGTTCGTGCCAGGAACCGGGACTAAAGGGCAGCATTTGGTCCCGGTTCATTCCACCAACCGGGGCCAATGGTGGTGGGCCAGGAGCGAGGCCCATTGGTCCCGGTTCGTCCCACCAACCGGAACCAATAGGTCCTGCCGAACCAGGAACAATGGCCCATGTGGCCCGGCCGGCCCCCGGGGCTCACGAACCGGGTCCAATGCCCCCATTGGTCCCGGTTCTGGATTGAACCGGGACTAATGGGCTGAGCCGGCCTGGACCATTGCCCCCTTTTCTACTAGTGACTCCTCATTTAAAGAATGCAGCGTCAGCCTCCCGACATGATTCTCAAGAAACAGAAATGCTAGATGAAGAAAGTGAACGTAGCTCTGTAGTTGATTACAGCATTTCCCCTACACTAGCATCGCAGGTGCTTTCTCTAACTTGGCAGCGAGATATGTGGTTGCATGTTGCATATGGTGTCTAGATTGTAATTCTTCCAATCTGGTTACTGCATGTGCTAGTCTGCTTAGCTTATACATTATACCTATTAATGTGACATGCCTTCGTGTATTTAGTATATAGTACATCTGTCTATTAAGCATGTCCTTACATAAAACTATTGTTTTTTTGTATCTCGCATCAATCAATATGATGAGACATCTTTAGTATATGCAGTGCGATATTAGTTGCATCTTTCATATGATTTATAGCATGCGCTGCTTCTAATTTGTTGAAATTGCATTTATGATAGGACGCTTTTAACTTGCAGAGTCATATTGGTTGCATCTTTCATGTCGTGTCAAGATTGCATTGCTTCTTATTTGCTGGAATGGTTTCTGCTTAGTTTACACAAACAGTTGTGAACATGCCATGCCGTCCTGTTTTTCGTACATATTCCATCCTGGTATCATGTGTTTTCCTTACATCAAAGTAGTGATTGTTAGTATCATGCATGAATGAGTTCTGAAGAGAGAATTTTATTGCTTTTTCTTGTCGGTTTTACTTGAAAATTGAAAATCAATAAAGCGGAATGAAGTTAGCAAGGAAACGGATAAAGGTGCTCCTTCCGAAAGGAGGGCCTCTACAGTTTTTACTCCTCCACACCCCCAAGATGATTTCCAAGACAACACATGCATAGACACTCAATGAAGTTGTATTTATGATGAGCACGTCTCCCCTAGTGCAGCATCACCGGTGCTCCCTCTAACTTGGCACTGTTATATGTGGTTGCATGTTATGTGTGATGTCTAGCTTCTATTGCTTCTAGTTTTGTTGAATTCCATCTGCTTACTTTACACATTATACATGAATAAGACATGTGTTCCTGTTTCTAGAACATACAATATCTGTCTATCACACCATGTTCTTACATCAAATTACTACTGTTGTGTAACCTACAACAATCACTTATCATAAGACACGTTTGACTTCGGAGTGTGATATAGGTTACATCTCACATTCTTATCTAGCTTGTACTACTAATTTGTTGAAATGGCACTATGACGAGATAGTTTTAACTTGGTAGAGTGATATTCGTTGCATCTTTCATATGGTGTCTCGCTTTCATTGCTTCTAAATTTGTTGAAATGGCTTCTCCTTAGTTTATACATCATAAGTTGTGAATATGCAATGTTGTGAATATGCAATGGCACTAATGACGAGAGACCTCTAATATGGTAGTGTGATGTTGTTTGCATCTTGCATGTGATTTATTTCTTGTACTGCTTCACATTTGTTTAAACACCATTTATGATGAAACACTATTAACTTGGCAGAGCGATATTTGTAGCATCTTTCATATGGTGTCTACCTTCCATTGCATTGATTCTAATTTGGTGAAATGCCTTCTTCTTAGTTTACACATCATAGTTCTGGTTATCTCTTCCGTCTTGTTTTTCATACATATTACATCCGCCTATCATGTGGTTGTCTAACATCAAAGTTCAGTTCGTCTACATCACGCATCAATTTGTTCTGAAGAACTAAATTGTTATTCGTTTTTCTTGTCGGCTTGACTTAACATGGCACAGAGAAAGAGAAAGAAACACAGAATGGCAGGGAATGAGAAGCGGATGAATCCTGCAGATTCTGCTCGTACTGATGGTGCAATAGAAGGTCAAAGTCTAGTGGAAAATTCTACAAATAGGCCATCCCATGCTACACGAGCTGCAAAAAAAAGCCAAACAGAAACAAATAGCTGCCACCAAACAAGTAGAGACAGCCCTAGTTCTTGCAACACCTACCACAGTACTATCAGCTGCATGACTTACTCATGCGTCAACTGAGCTAGCAGCACGTTCCCAAGCTCCTTTGGCACCTGACACTACTTCCCAAGAACTCTTGACACAAGACGAGTTGGCAATATCAAATGAACCTTGTGAGCTTCAACAGCAAGAAGGTAGTTGCTGGAGTCAAGTTACAGTTGCATGCTTCTTTATGTGTAGTCTCACAATTTGATGTACACTAACACTTCCTATGTTCGTTGTTGGACTAGCACCTAAGCGCAAGAGGAAACAAACATCAGGGATATTGCTCGATAGGTTAACTAAATCTAGAGGAAGAGTGGAGATCCGTTTTGAGGCAGGTTTAAAAAGGCCACATGATGCTACAGAGTCAGCCAAGTTAGTATCAGAGGAAGAGGTTGCCGTTAGGTGTCATGTACATATCCTGCCAACATGGATTCAGTACAGGAATGACAAAACGAAACCCGGTTCAACACATTCCTCGGCCATTTATCTATAAGTATGGTTATGCATGGAAACTAGTAATATCATCTTGCTCTGTCCCATACTTTCTGGGTTGCTGATAATGAGACTCCCATAATTTTCAACAGATCAGGTTCAAGTTGGAAAGCTAACATGATGCAACCAGACAAGCTTGCACCCATGTTTTGAAGTCTGCTCTGCGATAGTATCGATATAACTTGAGGAAAACTCACTTTGAAGGCAAGGCTAACAGTGAACTTTCCCAAACATCTCCAGTGGAAAATATATCGGATGAAGACTGGAGGGGCCTTTTAAACATTGGTCTGATCCGAAGTATCAGGTACATTATATATATGTGATCAGATCACATGTTGAAGTCCTATTTACGCATGTGCCACACAAATCTATCTTCTTGTAGGTGAACTGTTCAAAGAACAAGGCCAACCGTATGAAAGTGAAATTCCAACAAACGACGGGATCTCGTAGCTATATTGCACACTGCGAGGCTCTTGTAATTAGCTGCTGTTTCACTCTTTTCGCTGTACCATATTATCAGATCTATATTGACTTGTTCGAAATGCAGAGGAAAGCCCGGAAGGAACAAAAAGTACCTGAACAAAATGTTGTGGAAATCTTCAAGGAATGTCACACCAGCAAGAAGAAGGGCATGACTACACCAGTCAAAGTCGCTGTTGTAAGTCCTTAATCCTCATGCCTTTTAACTACTACTTACTCTGACTTGTGCCTTGAACTGCATGGTTTGCAGCCAGTGTCCATTACTCTTTTCAATTTTATAAACAATTGTCTTAGCGTATCATTGCACCTTACAAGGTTTAGAAGAGAGGAGTGATGTTCCTTTGATCTTGACCCATAATCTAGTTCCGTGCTGGACTTGCCCACACAATGTTACAATTGCCTGTTTGTCTGTTCTCAGTTGTTTTGTGATATGAATGATGTCATACTATGCTTACCGTATTATAAACTTTGTCTCTTTATCCTTAGCCGTCAATACAATGTGAAGAAATAGACAATACATTAGCGATGGTACATGGTCATATGTTTGGAACCTGGTTTTATTATGTACTTTGCAATAAAATACAACTAATATTTTACATGGGTTCACCAGAATAAGTTCTGTATATAGACCAAAGCTATTTTGTTTGGTTTTGCTGCCTCCTTAATATCTTCTGTTCTGGTACTACTAATGTAAAACCTCAACTTTTCAGCGAGCTATGGAAAAAATGGTGGAACCGCCACCTTCTGAAGGTGGCGAGGCAACTATAACTGCAATGTCAGCTCTTGCTGCAGTGCGTCAGTACCTGTCCACTAACAGTGCCAAAAACACGTTCCTGCGTAATACTGGGTTGGTTGTTAAGGCAGTATCGTCCAAACTGCCTCATGATCAAGATATGCAAATTCAAAGCAATGTTGTATCTGCGCTCCAGACACAAGTCCATTCCCTAACAGAGACCCTTTGTGAAACAAGGAGAGACATTGTTCGATGTCATCAAGATATGCATGGTTTTGAATCCAGACTATCAGACATTTTCTATGTTGTTCAGGAGCCTAGGGGAAATGAAGGCGAGGGTTATGGTGCTCCATCGGACAATACAACATGAAAACGTAACAGTCAGGTCAAATGAACTTCTGGTGGTGCATTTATCTGCTAGACTGATAAGTTTTATGCCACCCTTCCTTTTATTATATAATTGTAATTTGTTTTGGTGCGATACAAAATTTATTCTTAACGTGTAGCCATCGGCTGAAGAAAACAGTAAGCCATTTTTGTATAGTGTAGGGTGTTCCCTATATTTGCACTGGTAGCGATCTTTGATGCCGAGTGGATGTAATCTGTGCAATCGCCTTAATAGCCTAGCGTTAGTTTCGGCCTTATTTATTTCCTAGTCTTCTTTTTCCCTGGTTTGCTAGTGGCTGCAACTACCATGGGCCATATACGGGCCGTAGGATCCATGGGTCTCCTACAGGCCATAGGATCCATGGGTCTCCTACCGGCCGTAGGATCCATGGGTCTCCTACGGGCCGTCGATAAATGGGCCTCCAACAGGGCCGTAGAATCGGTCGGCCTCGGGCCGTCAGATAAATGGGTCTACATGGGCCATAAACGGGCGTAATTGGTATCAGCCCAGCATGGTAACGAGCCATTAACAGGCCGTAGGATAGCAAAGGCTTAATTCTGTCACAGGCTTAACGGGTCATTAATGGGCCAGAATATAGGATGGGCTGGAAACGGCGCAACGTGTTAACAGGCCAGAAACGGGCTGACTCTTGCCATGGGCCGAATTTGGCCCGTTAGGGTAACAGGCTAGTAACGGGCCGACTCTTGCCATGGGCCGAATTTGGCCCATTAGGGGACCAAGCCAGAAACGGGCCGACTCTTGCCATGGGTCGAATTTGGCCCATTAGGGTAACAGGCCAGTAACGGGCCGACTCTTGCCATGGGCCGAATTTGGCCCGTTAGGAAAACAGGCCAGTAACGGGCCAGAAGTAATCGAGGGCCGAAAAGGAGCCCAAGAACGTATGGGCCATCAATAGGCCAAAAGCTAACATAGGCTGGAAACGGCCCATGTAAATCACGGGCCGTTAACGGGTAGAAAGAAAATTCTTGTTCACTATGGGCTAGAGTCACCGTGAGCCTGTAAAGGGCCGAAAGGGCTGAAAGACGTCGTGGGCCATACATGGGCCGAAAGTGAAATGGGCTGGTGTTATATTCGACAGCCCACATGACGTTGTTGGGCCGATTTCCTTCAGGGCTTAACGGGCCGTGAGTTAACGGGCCATAAAATGGGCTATTTGTGAAGAGACTGTTAACAGGCTTTTCATGGGCCAGCCCGTTAACTTTTGACCAAGTCAAACGGCCCGGCTTTGTAAGCTAAATGGGCCAGTGGTGGGCCGTGGCACGTGTGGACATAACATAGGCCCCTATCTGACCCACTGACGAGCTGACACATGTTTCGTCCGGCCAATAAGAATTTTACACGTGGAAAATTCCCATTGGTCGGGGCTGTTAACGGGTTATCGGATCCAAAACCCGACCCAAATGCTTAACAGCGTTCCGTTATGGTGGATGCCACGTGTCGGTCACCCTTGACGAAAGCACTTCTGTGACGCGCGATTGACCGTCATGGAAATGGACACTTCCGCGATGATAATTTTGGTAATGTCATGGAACACTTCTACGACATCACAGGTATGACTATCTTGATTCTGTCATAAAATCGTCATGGATGTACATGCATGACAAAAAATTCGACCTGCTGTGACAAACAAGTATCATCACGGAAGTATATTTTTTTGTGGTGTATGAAGGATTACTCAGAGCATAAAAGGTATCCACAAAAGATATAATTATCTTGCAAGATAGATAGTCAATTATGAGTAGAGAAAAATAAGCATGAATAAAATGGCTCAAAGTGCATAAGCTTCAGTTTTGGTCTTCCTGCAATGGATACCATACGAGGAATAAACACAAGGAAAAACATTTTGTCAGAGGTGAGGATAACTTTCAAACCACTGAGTTTCCTTTCCTGCATGGTTAGATGATCGATAAAGATCACAACATATCCAACCAGAGCGAATGAGATTTATCCACTACTTGATGTATATCTCCTTATTTCGAATATGACTTGAAAGTCATATTACTTTGCCTGCACGATAGAATTATCGAGGATAATCATTGCACGGGAATAACTTTCGATAGCACCTACAAATAGATAGGAGGCAAATAATATTGCAGCGGGGGGGGGGGGGTTATTAACATTACATGGTGACCGAGTTTTCCAGCAACACAGACGGTGCGATAAGTTCACTTAAGTAAATTGTTCGAGGAAAGCCAAAACGGTCGAGAGTGAATAGC
Organism: Triticum dicoccoides; assembly: GCF_002162155.2. Classification (NCBI taxonomy): domain Eukaryota; kingdom Viridiplantae; phylum Streptophyta; class Magnoliopsida; order Poales; family Poaceae; genus Triticum; species Triticum dicoccoides. Next base: position 770,979,953 of record NC_041393.1, on the reverse strand, counting down.
AAATGGCGGCGAAACACACCATGCAAATAGTTCGTTCATCTATCACTCGATGTAGTTCTCCCACTTTTTGTCAACAAATGTCAAAACGATCCGTGGAGCGAGGAATGGTCGAGGCAGAAGCGGGATTAGCAGTGTGGGCTTCGGAAGAAGTGTTGCGACGAACATCCGGCTTGTACACGAGCGTTCCAGCTATATCTTCAATTTCATCATCAGCTTTGACAAACAACAGGTCCGTTGAATTAGAACAATCTGGCAGCACAAGATTTTGTCTTTGAATGCGAAGAACAACTAGTAAGTCCAGATAGTCATAATCCTTCTTGATGCCTTTAGCCGCTAGCTGCTTCGAGAGTAATGCTCCCTGAGAAGAGCCCAAGAGCGCTTCTTTTCTTCCTTCGCGTGCATAATTGTGAAGACAAATTCAGCTCATTCATCAACTCGAGCTTCTCTTTCTGGTCGAGCTTGATGTGGCTTTCCAATGCTTGTTGTGCGCGAATGCAAATTTCATAGAAAGATAGGTTTTCATTAGGAGGGATTTCAACCTTGGCTTGCTTAACCTTCAAGTCAGCATAAGAAGCAGAAGCACCACTAGTAGCATCAACATGAGCCTTTCCCTTACCAATTTCCTTCACCCTTCGGAGAGTATCACGAACAGGTGGCGTGAAAACCTTTAGAACATAAGAGCAATAGATTTTTTTTCATTGATAAGCCGCTCGATTGCATACATGACCAGGGAGCATAAGGCTTCAAAGACTGGGGCTGTCAGCTGCACATCCTAGGTTTTGAATGAAAAGATCAGGCACAACAAAGCGAAATCCTTGTGAAATCTCTAGAAGCACATTTCCCATGATGCCATTGATAGAATTTGGTTAGTTTGTTGGCGTGAGAGAGTTGCACAACATATAGAACATCACTTTGTTATCATATGCCATCTTCTTCGGATAAGTATCAATGCATTCATCTCCAACGAGATTTGGGTCCATCAGTAAATGAAGTTATTTGGCAGATACATCCCAGAAATGCAATATGTGCTCTCTTGCTTTGTTAAATTCACATCGAGGAAGATTCAGCGGCGCTAAGAATTGATCGGCTGAGCATTTGATCTTTTCTCTTCCATTCATCCACTCGAGAATCCAAGTTGAGTTATCTTCAAGTTCACCTGGCATATACAATGTGGCATAGAAATAATGGATAACTTCTCTATTCCATCCATGATTGAAACGAAAAAATCCCTTTAAGAATGCACCTTTAATATGCTCGATGGTATGGTGGAAACAGGGAATCTCTTCGAGCTCAGCGAAATTCATAATCTTGTGAGTGAAAATTATATTTCTGCCTAATAGAATCCATGCATAGTATATAGCTTGTTCTTCTGTCCAAAACGTAAGTGACATCAAAGTTCTTTCTCCTTCATATGGCCTTGTTCCAAAGAATGCAAGCTTCGAGAGATGAAGCTTTTCATTAAAAGCAGGACCATCTGGGCCAAATTTAGCGGGGTATAGAGGGTATGACTCCTGAGGGTTTTGCAGAATTTCATCATCACTCATTTCCATGGGTCGAGCATCATTTGAAGCTGGCATATCTTCAGCAATAGGCTTAAGTTGAGCATGGGGGTTAGCCATCCTTGGTGGAGCAGATGGCATAGGGTTACTAGTCTGACCTTCACTCTCCTTCGCTGGAACTCCTTCGGCTTTGTTCTGACTGTCAGGCACTAGGGCCTTTTCTATCGGTGGATTTTTGACAGTGGGAGGCACCACAGCCTCTTATGACTCCTTATTCTCAGCAGCTTTTACTTCAGTCTCCTTAGGCACAATGGGTGATACAACTTCTTCGTGAGCCATGGGCTCTTCTGGTTTGCTTCTTCCTTTTCCATCTGAGATGCAGTGGAAACGAGAGCAGGGTCAACATCCATATGAACTGGAGCATCAGACGATGTGATCGGGGTGGTTTTCTCTTAAGGAGCATTTTGCTGCCCCTCAATCTTTTCACTTCCCTCCTTGTTGGATTCGGAGGGCTCATCTTGCACTTTTGTTAGAGGTGAGGGTTTTCTTCTCAACCTCAATTTCCTCATCCATTTCTTGATTGGTGGTTTGCTGATGCACTGGGGCATTTTCTTCGGGTGCCTGGTTCAGATATACATCAACAACATCTGGTTCCTTATGAACCTCGGCAGCTGGAACATCAACTTGAGAAGGTTTAGCTTGAACCACTTGTTCATCCATATGAGGTGGAGAAGGTGGGACTTGCTGCAGTGGTGCGCTCGAATCAATCGGAGCGTTAGTGAAAATAACCTGCAGATGGTGATCATTGGTACCTTTCGTCTTGGTGGCTCTGGCTCTAGCCTTCTGGCATTTCTCTTCTTGAATTCTTCTTCGAGCCAGCTCAGCCTGGCGATCAATTTCCTCATTTTTCTGGTCACCACAGTTGAGATACATCCTTCTTCAGACGCGAATGCCATTCAATCTTGTTATTTCTCTCAACACTTAGAGCTCTGGTCAGATGCAGAAGTTCTTTGTTCAGATTCTTTATTTCAGCATCAGTGCTTGCATCTTTTCTCATCCTCGACAGCTTGATTTTGCTTCTTGGATATATCTTCGAGCTCAGCAAAGTACTTAGTTACCATCTCGGTGACATCATCAGGAAGGCCTAAGCTTCTCAGATCAGCTGATTTTGCATCGTAGGCGGCACTTTCATTTACATCGATGAATAAGTTGAAATCATATTTTTGTTCCTCCATGGAAGCAGGAACATTCATCTTGGCCTTCTTGGCGGTGATTGCAGCTTTCTCTTTGGGCAACAGCTTTCTCTTCACAGAAGGGGTAGCAGAACCCGAAGGTTTATCAGGAACAGGAGCTCGTGCAAGTCTTGGTGACATTCTCATCAGAGGAGAGGCTTTTGCTGGTGAGAGAGTTTTGTATGGCTTGTCATGAAGAGCACGCAGATCATACATCGGAATTTTACTTCTAGCATCTTCATCAGTGGATTCGTGTGACGAGGCCGATGTGGCCTTCTTGGATTTTCTGATCGTGGATTTCTTTTGTGAAGCCCGACGGGAAACGACTTCCTTGCTATCCTTTCTTTTTTGGTAGAGGCCCGCTCTTTCTTATCTTGAACATCTTGTTGTGTAAGCACGACATTTCTCTGTTCAATTTCATTCTTGTTCAAAGCCCTTGTTTCACGATTGGCTTTGGCTTTTGCTTTGTTTTCCACTTCTTCAGGAAAATCAAAAATTGTCTTGAGCGAATCTTCATGAGAATTTGGGGGCTAAGGGGGTGTGACTGTCATCATCTTGGCCAAGGCAGCCTTCAGCTATGCAATCATTCCATGGTGGACTGAATGCGAACAGAATCTGATATTTCCTTCGAACATTTTGAAACCACTTCTTTGCCCAGTGACGGCGAATCCTTTGCAGCTTGTTATTTCTTTCGGTTGCAGTTTCAACTCTAGGTGGAGTTCTATAAGTCTCGGGTTTAGACATTTCAGCAGCAGTATTTCTTTCTCGACCACGACCACTCTTCTTGGGATTTCCATCAAAGAACAAAGTCATGGAATCGATGACTTGTTCATCCTCGGGCTGATTGTGAGCCGAGGGAACATCATCTTCTTCCTCATCAGATTTAGACTAATATTTCTTGTTCGGCACCTTGGGTGGTTTAGGTGCATCCCTTCCACCAGTCAAACCAAACTGTTTGCCACATGAGGTTGCTGAGGTAATTCTACTTCAGTCCCAGACTGCTCCTCCGAACTGTGAGCCATGACCAGTCTTGAGAAGAAAACATCACACGGCGAACGAAAACAGGAGAAGGTCACAAATATGCACAGAAGCATTATGACAAAAACAGATAGTTTTACGGAGGCAACAAAGGAGTTCATGGCATATGTTTGAAAGAGATCATCGACAGGATTTCAAACTTCCAGAACGCTGAGAATTAACCATCTATTCTTTCGAACACTTACACTAGAACCCTAGATCTAGGTTGTTCAGTGCGAGGGAAAACTACAAACCGTACTGGATGAACTTTGGTGAAACCTAAAGAACTGCCGCAAGGAAATAAACAGGAGAAAATTGCGTCGGTAAGAACAACCCTAGAACAGGAGCATGAGAGGGCTGTTCCGGATCCATGCGCCCTAACTTGGCAGCAAGGACCAACTACGATAGTGCAAAGAGGAGGAGTTACCGCACTCGCGCGACCAACGATGGCGAGGCTTCACCGGAGTTGCACGGCGAGGCGAGTTGACAACGATGCTTTGAGCTCGGGCTTGGGAGGAGAACGAGTAGGTTTGAGGAAGAATAGAGAAAGAATAGGAGAAGGAGACGCCTGGAGAGGAGGGACTATATATAGGCTGGGGTGGAACTACTTCATCCGAGATCTACGGCCGAAAAGCCCTGGACGTTCCACATTCAACGGACGAGATCACGATCGTGAGATCGTGGGCACGTGTCACCCGTTTCCTACGAATTTCTCGGTAACTGGCTGGAAGGCCGAAGGGTTTGAGGAAGGGCAAACGCCAAAACAGGTAAAGGTACGAAGTTGATTTCATTCGCGACCAAGGACGTTGAAAGGAAATCTTTTTCAGATCAAATTGCATATTTGTGACTCAGACATAGCGAAGAGAAAAACAAACCAAACGAACAAAAAACGCTAGAATAAAGCACCAACAATAATTGATCTCGGGGCTTATAGAAGCTGAGAGGTATCCCAGAGAGACTTCCTGCATGAAGGGTTAGTTCTTCTTCACAACCCACACCTGAGTTGGTGGTGAGTAATTCATTCGTTTAGTCTGAGCATGAGCATTCCTTTGGCGAGACCTGTAGTTCACCTGCGCACTTTGAGTGTAATCATATGAATATGCATTGAAGTTATTTCTTGACACATGAGCATAATGATTTGAACATGTACGCATGTATTCCTTCTGCCGAAGGTTAGAGTAATAACCATTCGAAGGATTTCTTCTATTCCGTGATTGATGACCATTTCCTCAAGAAGAAACACTCTGCATAGTCAGGTTAGCAGTAACAGATAAATTTTCAATAATGCACTTCTTCACCCAAATTTGCTTCTTCGGTGGTCCTGACCTCCAGTTAGTTCCAACATATTGAGTGAAAACTTCATCATTCTGTTGTTTGAAGAGTTTGTAGCTCGAGTCATGAGACTCGTCATTATCAACAGAAATGTGTGAGTTATATCCAGTAAGAGTTTCATGTCTGAGAGTTTTATTCTGGACACGAACCCAAGTTGTTCGAGGATATTTCTTGGGAGTATAATAGCTTCCATCGACGTTAAGTTTTCTTTCGAACCCCAATCCTTCCTTTCAAGGATTTTTGTGCAGAATGGACTTCTTGACTACATCACAGAGTTTGATGCCCTTTTAGACTTCTTAGCATTCCTGTCTCAAGCAAGTCCTTTAGCCTGCAATTTTCCTCAGTAACATCACCAAATTCCTCGGAAGAGGGGTTAGAGATATCATTCATAGAAGCAGCAATATTCTCGATAATAGTATTAGAAGTTTCAACATGAGAATCAGCGTTGCTTCGCTCTAGGCATTTTAAACAAGGAGGAATAAAATCATCAGGAAGTTGAGCAGATTGATGGTGAAGAGAGAACCTTTTTCCATTGCAAGCATGTTATGATACTCTTTCAGTGACTCGAGTTCTTAATTCCTGTTAAGGAGTTCATCTGATAATTTCTCATAGTCGACTATAAGGGAATCATATCAGTTGGAAAGATGATCAATAGTTGAAGAAAAAGCTTCATGCTTTTCGATCAACTCTTGATTTTTCTCCATCTCTTTGACCAGTAATCATTCGGTTTTCCTGAGATTCTTTTCAATCATTTCAAGTTCATCATGTTGAGATTTAGCAATCTTGACCAGTTTAGCATAGGCAATATATTCTTGAGAATATCCATCCATGGATTTATGGTGTTTTGCTGGAACCTGATCCATAGATTATTTTGCCATGAGATAGAAAGCGATTGGTTCATCAACACTTCATGCATCATCATCGGAGTTTGATTCGATAGAATTGTCTGATGATTCATAGGCAATGAAGTCATTGCTTCTTCCTATCCTTCTGTAGGATTCTTCTTCATTAGTTTCAGTATATGTTTTCTCTTCTTCAGAGTCCACGGTCAAATCAGCACACGCTCTATTTAGCTGAGATATTCTCTTCATATTTGACTCGATGGTTGCTCTGGCTTTCATGTCAGTGACTGGTCTCATCAAAGAAGATGAGGATTCATTTTTCTTCGGGAGCTTACTATGACGATCAACCTGAGTGAATCCACTGCAATGAAGATATTTTCATCGGTTGCTAGGTTTTCCTTCCCAACATGGATAATCTATTATGACATGACCGAATTGTTTGCACTTGAAGCACTTAATATCTTTCGGTGGTAGGATCATGGAAGATTCATGCAAGTAAACTTCATCCTCATTTACAGGAGACAGATTTTTGTCTTCTGAGATTGTTTAGCCTTTCAGTGAGCATTTCCATTTCTCTGACAATGGTGTGTTGATTCTCCATATCTTCTTCTTCCTATGAACTACCATAATCTCAGATTATTTCTCTTTCACCTTCATAAGAAGATTCTTGATTCCTTATTTGCATTTGCATGTTCCGTCTTTTCTTTGTGAAGTGAAAACAATGTCATGACCTCAACATAGTGAAGTTCTTCAAAGTCTGGTCTTTGCATGATCTCAGCTATGATGAGATCAAAATTTGTGTCAAGAGCAATGAGCAGCTTGTTGACCACATATTTATCGGTGATATCAGTTACTCCTCATTGATGAAGTCTTTCAACAATGGTTTCTGAAGCCAGCAAACATGGCACGAAGCATTTGAGTGTGCGGACCAGTTCTGGCAATGAATATTTCATGAGCAGTTTTGATGGCATCCCAGAGTTTCTTAGTAGTGTCAAGCATTTGGAATCGAATGAAAATGTCCTTTGAGATACTTGCACAGATGATATCTTTTGCTTGTGCATCCAATCGCAGCATAGCTTTGCCATCGGGGGGTTAGAGCATCAGGGTGCTGAATAGTGTATCCATTTTCCATAGTCTGCCATAGTTCTAGATCAATGGCTTGAATTCTGATTCTCATTCTTTCTTTCTAGTAGAGATAGTCATTTCCATCAAGGATGGGAAATCTTTCAGAGTGCAAGGATCTACGTGCATACGACATACTCAAAACTCCAAGAATGTTAGATCTTTAATAAGCAGAGACAGGCAGTACCTGCTCTGATACCAATTCTTGTGAATGTTTTGATTTGATCCCATCCTCGATATTGACCAGAGGGGGTGAATGGGAGATTCAAAACAAATTCTTGCGAATGTTTTGATTTGATCCCGAACACAGGAGCGGAGATAAACTACGGTAGATGAGAACACAATCAAACACACTATTGAGGAACAAAATCATTGAGATAAGTTGCAACAATAGCATGGGAATGAGATAATACAGGTTTGACTATCATGATGGTAATACACAACAAGCAAACAAATGCACCAACATTGGACAAAACATGATGAGCACTATGAAGTGAATGCACGAAAGAAAATCTAATCAGTTATGATGAATAACATATCAGACAATGACAGACAAGGTGAGATACATGTACAGACGAACAAGAACTAGACAACTAATACAGAGTGAATGAAATGCAACAGATACTGATGAATGAAATGTAGTAAAGTAGAAAGAACCATTGGTGCTCGAAGGCGACGGCAGGATTTTGTAGACCAGTTCACCCTTCTATCAAAGGGTTACATCTGGTTCGAGGGTTTGTGACATAACACGGAAGATAAGCTCTCTTCACCCTATTCTCCTTCAACTCGAAGCGGATCAGACATTAGTTGATCTCACTCATGGTAGATCCTTGTCGGCGATCTCCAAACCTTCGGACGACCTTCACAAACCACAATCACTCTTGGTTGCCGATGCTCTAGCTCGGTGAAGACAATAATCTTCGACACGCAAGCGGTAACCTATCCATCTAGAGAGTGCACAACTCTCAAGAGTAATAGGTACAAGAACCCTAACTCAGAACTACCGTGATGCTCAACCACTGTCTAAGTTTGGGCTCTTGATTTTCTCTCGGTGGATCTTAAACTCAAATCACTCGGATAGGGGGTGCTCAATTCAATCTTCTCTAAAATCTTAAGTGGAGCAGCCACCGGACAAAGCCGTGCGGGGTGGTTATTTATAGCCGCAGCCTTCCCTAAAGGGAAAAGACCAAATTGGACATCAAAAGCAACCAATGGTTGAACGACACGAGTCCAACGATCGAATTTTGACCACAACAGTAACATTGCTTGCGGAGCAAGCAATGCTATCTCCTCGGTCTGACACAGATATTTTGCAGCGAAGAAGATCATAGTCACTTGCTGGCTCGGCACACAAAGAGATTTCTCTCGCAACTTTCATAGGTTTGGGCTAAGCATCACAGCGGATATAAGCTCGAGAAACTATACCCCTCTTAATAGTATGGCGGTCCTATGACTCAAATGAACCGAAGAAGAAAGACGGAAAGGTTACTACGTCTTCAATTTGTCTTCAACTTCGCTCGCTGCAGTCAATTTCTTTGGACGACACTCCGAACCAAATGCCTTGCTTCGGCAATAAAGTTTCGAGGGGACAAAACCTTCACGTCAATCTTCTCGTCTTCATATCTATACCGGGTATTGCTCGTTCTTCTCTACAGCAAATATTGCACTGGAGTCAGCTTTCCTTCGGTTTCTGTATGAACTATCTGTCTCTGTACGCACTAGGAAACAAATCAGTCCATACCTGTTTCTGTCAACAATCTCCAAAACACAGGTAGGCAGATATTGCACCAACAATCTCCCCCTTTTTGGACGATTGTTGACAAAACAGATTACATCAAAGGATAGATAATGAATGGAATGAAATGCGAAGAATAACGAGTTATGGGAAATAAGTGCAAAGATAATACATGCTCCCCTGAAGTTATGCATCGGAGCATTACTTAAGCCGGGTGGTAGCGAGGTAATTATTATATGAGTAACATTGACCTATGATTTCAATCCAACACTACCTTCAATGTACTCAACAGACTGAGATAATATCTGCCACAAAATCTTTTGAAAGGGTTAGATAGATAATACTTTCAAATGATTCGTGACGCGGCATATGAAGGACTACTCAGAGCATGAAAGGTATCCACACGACATACAATTATCTTGCAAGATAGATATTCAAATATGCATAAAACAAAATAAGCATGAATAAAATGGCTCAAAGTGGATAAGCTTCAGCCGTGGTTTTCCTGCAATGGATGCCATACGAGGAATAAACGCAAGGAAAACCATTTTGTCAGAGGTAACTTTGAACCACTGACTTTCGATAAAGATCACAACATATCCAACAAGAGCAGATGAGATTTATCTACTACTCGATGTACATCTCCTAATTTGGAATATCATTTGAAAGTCATCTTACTTTGCATGCACGATAGAATTATCGAGGATAATCATTGCAAGGGAATAACTTTCGATAGCACCTGAAATAGATAGGAGGCAGATAATATTGCAGGGGGGGGGGTTATTAGCGTTACATGGCGACCGAGTTTTCCAACACCACATATGGTGAGATAAGTTCACTTAAGCAAATTGTTTGAGGAAAGTCAAAACGATCGAGAGTGAAAAAGCAAATGGCAAAGAAACACACCCTGCAAATAGTCCGTTCATCTATCACTTGATGTACTTCTCCCCCTTTTTATCAAGAAGTGTCAAAAAGGAACAAAAAACATACGAGGAACTACTCGTCCGGGGTATCCTCAGAATCAGAATTGTAGCTGCTAGACGAATCATAATCCGTGGAGCGAGGAATGGTCGAGGCGGAAGCAGGAGTAGCAGTGTGGGCTTCGGAAGAAGTGTTGCGACAAACATCCGGTTGTACACGAGCGTTCCAGGTGTATCTTCAATTTCATCATCAGCTTTGACAAACAGCTGGTTCGTTGAGTCGATACCAGAAAAATCGGGCGCCGAAACATTATTGGACCCCCCAGTAACCCTGTGTTTTAGACAAGCCTTGTACGGGCGAGGCATAGCTCCCACGGCCACTATATGTCCCTACATACAGCAAGGAGTCGCTGAAACTGACGTGCAGATGTCTCAAATTGGTTTAGGTATTGTATTGTTGTAGAATCTAATTGTATCTTTTGCGGTCTTGATATTCATCTATAACCCTTATGTGCTGGGCTAGGTAGAATCCTCAATGTTCCGCCAAACCTATTAATATGGTCCTAATAACAATAATCTTTTGGTTTAAATAGTGCAAAAAGTACATTTTTTCACACACACACACACACACGCTTGCGTGCACAATTCAGATAAATCTCAACCTTCAGGGCAGAAGAATAATCCAAAAATTACAAGCAGCAAATACTAAGGGAATGTGCAACACGGATCATGACAATACGTGCTCAATTGGGTCATCCCATGTTGGCAACTATGACGAATCCTATCGAGCCGGCCATCTGATTTTACATATTGTAGTTGTTTTCTAGCTTGTTTTCTTGAAAAACCCGGCTATAATAGAAAACTTATGCAGAAATTGTAAAATAAAAACATGGGTTTTAAAAATGATTTTGTGAACATTTTATAAAAAATTGAGAAGATTTTTTGAAAGCTTTGTGAACACTTTGCAAGAAAAAAAAAGATCATTTTTTTAAAGGAACATGTTTCTAAAACTTTCATAAATTTTTTGCTATTTACGATATTTTAAAGTACAACATTTTTAGAAAAACACGAATACTTAATTGAACAAAATGTTTGTGATTTTTTTTGGAAAAGCATATATGTTTTTAAAATTATCTCGAAACAATTTTTGGGAAAAAACGAATTATGTATCTTCAGAAAAATGAAAATGTAAAAATATATATTAGGTAGCACGAATATTTTTTAAATTAGCGAACAGTGTTTAGAAATGTAATTTTTTCTTTATTTTCTGTTTCTGTAAAAAATACATTTTATGAAAATGATAAAGAAAATCAATAAGATTGAAGTTGTTTCAAATTTTGGCACAGTTTTGAAAATATGAATTAATAAACAAATAATTTTTGAGAAAAGAAAAGGAAAAAATATAAAAATGGGTGAAGTAAACAAACGAAAAACAGAAAAAGGAAAAAAAGAACCAAAATGTTCTAGAATGCTCCTTAAACTGGTACAAACCACACTAGAACCTTCCACACAGTTCCTAATACCGAAACCAACACTGAGTTTCCATAGCACAAAACGGGCCGACCAAGTGTGGTGTGCTTGTTCGCCGCGTACGCTATTTGGAGAAAGTTTTACTCAATATGAGTCGAATAGGATTTGACATCGGTGGAAGCTCTGCCTTTTTCTATGGAAAAAATGTATTGTCTAGTTAATTAGAAAAACTTAAGGCACATCTAGATGTGCGTTAGCAAGTCCATTTAGATTAACTCATATAAGAGCTAGGTAGTCGATTCGAATCAGTCCCAATTTTTTATACTCCATTCGCTATCACGTCCATTATTTTCAGTGATGGTAAAAACCATCCTAGAAAATGGAGATGCCTAGTGACTCCTAATAATGTCACCCAAAACCAGGCCAGAACGTCGCCAAAGTTGCCGAGGGCGCTGTCCCGGGAGGAAAACACATGGTGAAGGTTGACCGTCACAAAAAAGTATATTCGATGATGTTTCTTATTTCGTCGCCAAGGTTTTTATCACTAAATAGAGCAAATTTTGTAGTGATGACACTTCACCATGTTTAGGCCAAGGAAAATGCATTCTGGAATTAGTTTGTAGAAGATAATGGGTTGCGGGAGAGAGAGAAACTTAAACTCCAGTATATGAATTGTTCCCCAAGGGGTTGTTCTAGGTCCACATGTTTAATGTCATGATTAGATTTATCTTAATTACCTTTCGTGCATGTTCACATGCTTGTATAGAGGGTATAATTATAAAGAGGTGCGTGTTCAAGTAAGAACAACACCTAAGATCTGGTCCACCCAGGGAAATGAATGTAAGTCGATAAATCATAGTGATAGTAACTAGATGATATTGCCATGTGTCCTCAGGAGTGTTTTAATCACTATAAAAAGTTCCACTAGCTTGTCCTTAGCAATATTAAGGGTTGAGCCACTTTATGCACCAAGCTAGTTTTGTTACTTGCTACTTGTTACCAATTATCTTCCAACCAAACTATCTGTCAAATCTGTCTTACATCACTTGCAGAGAATACCTTACTGAAAAGCGCTTATCATTTCCTTCTACTCCTTATTAGGTTCAACACTCTTATTTATCAAAAGAACTAGGATTGATCACCTATACTTGTGGGTCATCATCATTCATATTTAATTATTTTTAATAAACATATTATATCTATACCTAATATTAAAGGATGATTTGTTTCTCCAGTTTTTTTGTCAACCCCAAATTTTCATCTGTCACGTATTTATAAATTTGTCGGTGTCATTTCTTTAGAAGTAGCCGACGTAGTACTAAACAATTTTTTCGTGTGCGTGCGTTGCGCGTTTCTCCAGTCTTTTGCCAGTCCCAAATTTTCGTCCGTCATGTATCTATAAATTTATCTTTGTGTCCTATATTTAGAACTGGACGATGCGGTATTAAACTAATTTTCTATTCTGCCTGGGATGTTGGACAACAACAAAAAATATTAGTAGCCCTGCAAGCTTTAGTACCACATCGCCCATTGAGCATTTCGAGGTGGAACAAAGTATCTTAGTGATTGACCGTAGTTCATAAGAACTCCTATTTTCTCCGCTGCAATGCACGGGCATTTGGACTAGGTTACTATAATGTGACAACTTTCCTATTAGCTTCATACAGTTTCACCAAATTAATCCATTGACACATATCGCAACAATGCGCAGGCTGTTACTAGTGTATTCCAAAGTGTATGTCGAATCTTGTGTACCTTTGATATGTGGATGCATAAAATATTTTTGGATTGGTAAGATTGTATTTTTTATTATTATATTTATGTTATTCTCTTGTATCATAACTTTGTAATTGTCAGAAAGTTCACGTACGAACCGGGACCAATGCGCCTCGCCCCTGGCTTATGACCATTAGTCCCGGTTTGTGCCACAAAATAAAATAAATAAAGCAACAAAGAAAATAAAAAAACAAAAAAATTCAAATTTGAAAACTAATGGCACTAACAGAAAGTTTATAATTTTTCTAAAACTAAAAGCAAAAAAGAATTAAAAAGAATGCAAAAAACAAAAGAAAATAAGTAATGCAGAAAACATAACAAAAAAACTGGAAAAAAATAAAAATAGCAACAAGAAGTATTTTCTTGTAAGTTGAAACAAAATAAAATAAATAAAGCAAGAAAGAAAACAAAAAAACTAAAAAAGTGTTTTCAAATTTGAAAACTAATGGCACTAACAGAAAGTTTATATTTTTTCTAAAACTAAAAGCAAAAAGAATTAAAAAATAAATCAAAAAACAAAAGAAAATAAATAATGCAGAAAACAAAACAAAAAAAAACTAGAAAAAAAATAAAAATAGCAACAATAAGTAAAGAAAACAAAAAAACAAAAAAATGCCTCCTACTGGGCCCCCACGGCCTGAATACGACTAGAAACCCTACCATGGGCCAGGATTCAGGCCCGCGGGAGGCCCAGTAGGCCCACAAGCAGATAAGTGACTTTAGACCCGTAAGCCTGCATTTGAGAGGAGCTCGAAGTGGTCAGCGCAGCAGCGCTTATAAACCACTGTCGAGCCCTCTCGGCTAGCGAGGTGAACTAAACATCCCACCGCACCGCGCCGTGCCAGTTCCAGCACAAGGCCTCTGGTCCCGGTTGGTGCCACCAACCTGGACTAAAGGGGTGCAATGGTACCGGTTCGTGGCACCAACCGGTACCAATTCCCCCCCTTTAGTCCTGGTTGGTGCCACCAACCGGGACCAAAGGCCGCCGCTTCCCGCCCTTTGGGCTGCTCAAAAGAGGCCTTTGGTCCCGGTGGGTGGCACCAACCAGGACTAAAGGGGGCATTGGTCCCGGTTTGTGCCACGAACCAGGACCAAAGCCTTTGCTACATAAGCAACACTTGGGGAATTTTTAGATTTCCCTTGCCAGTTGCCCCCGATGACGTCGACGACCTCCTCGACGCCGCCAAGCTGCCCGTGCCGCCCGCTCCTCGTCGCCATCGTCGTCCGGTCCTCGTCGTCGTCGCCCCGCGCTCCTGCCCCGTGCTCGCCGTCGCCGCCCGCTCCTCGTCGCCGGCGCCCTCGCCGCCCATGGAAAAGTTTTTATATATGACAATGGATATATAGAAATGATGATCCATGGAAAAGTTTTATATATGCAAAAGTTACAATTCTAGAAAAGTTTTATATATCTAGCTAGGAAGGGAAGAAGAGGAAAACGAATGAGAGGAAAAAGGAAATAAGAAGAGGAAAGAAAGAAGAAGAGGAGAGGAAGAAGAGGAGAAATAAATAAGAAGAAGAAAAAAGAAGAAACAAAAAGAGGAGAAGAAGAAATGAATAGAGGAGAAGAAGAAAAAATAGAACTATTTTTTCTTCTTCTCCTCTATTCCTTTCTTCTTCTCCTTTTTTTCTTCTTTTTCTTCTTCGATCTTCTCCTCTATTCCTTTCTTCTTCTCCTCTTTTTGTTTCTTCTTCATTTTCTTATGTTTTATCCGGTCTGTCGTCCTCCATATACCCCTCCCGATAACTTCAACAGGAGGGGGGGGGGTTGATATACCCCCTCCCCGATAATATTATTTTCCCATGTACGTATGTCGTGTCGATATAAACTCCTGATAACTTCG
>NC_041393.1:770956042-770964528 GCF_002162155.2 Triticum dicoccoides | reverse complement strand
ATATACCCCCTCCCGATAACTTCAACACGAGGGGGGGGGCGATATACCCCCTCCCCGATAACAATTTTTTCCCGTGTATGTATCTCGTCGTTGTCGATATTACCCCCTTGAAGCGTTGTCAAGGCCACCCCAAACCCTAGAGAAGCAGCGTCGAGGCCACTAATTAATATGATTCCTTATTGTGATTAGCAACCTAGTTCTACGTTTGCCACTAATATATCCATATCTGTCATGTTTGAATAATAATTGCCATGTTGTAAATATTTGTAGAAACTATGGACACCCCCCGAGAAGAAGCAACAGAAACGATGTTGGGGGAGATAATCGCACATGGAAGTGATGCCGTCTTATCGTTTCTGAACGACACCGATGGTCTGGAAGGACAGCGTGAAGAAGCAGGCAATTATGATGGCTCCTTTCACCCAATGCCGGTGCAACAAGGAGACCATGAGGACGGCTCCAGTGACCCAATAACGGTGCAAGAAGGAGATCGTGATGACGGCTCCGGTGACCAAACCGAGTCTGGCCAGGTATATATATCAGTTAAGCATGTGCTGACTAGCTAATTGATGCATTCATTGTTTTGGTATATGTGCACATATTAATTAACTCTCGTCTTTCTTCTTTTTTCTAGCCCTCCGGATCGAGCACAACTTCGGTAAGGAGACAAGGCCCGAAAAAAAAGTTGAGCTCAGATGAAAGGTTTGAGATCACAGCAATCGCGTGCGACGGCGTACCAATTGAACCCATCTGGACAAAGAACGCATTTGCTTCTCAGTGCGGGGTTCTTGTTAGGGACAAGATCCCAATCAGCATCCACCAATGGTATAAGCCTAAGGAGGAAGACCCTAAGGTGTCTTATGTCAATGATATGCAGAAAGATGATCTTTGGACTGAGCTGAAGGCAAATTTCACCCTACCGCCAGAGGAGGATCCAGAGAAGCCAGTTAAAGAGCAATTAATCAAGTCTTGTGCTCTTAAGAAGATGGCAGGCCTATTCAGAAGGTGGAGGAAAGAGCTGAACAAGTTTGTCGACAAAGAAGAGACACCAGAATTCATCGGCAAATATGAGAAGATCAGAGATCACTGGCCCACATTTGTGGCCCACAAGACATCGCAAAAGAGTAAGAATATGTCGGCGACAAACAAGCAAAATGCTGCGAAGAAGAAGTTTCACCATCGCACGGGGTCAGGTGGCTACCTCAAAGCCTGTCCTAAGTGGTCCAAGGCTGAGAATGATATTCTTGATAAAGGGATCGAACCAGAGACAATGAACTGGCCAGACCGTTGTCGGACTTGGTTCTTCGGGGCTGGCGGAACCTTGGAACCTGTATCAGCGAAGTGTCGTTGGACGGACCAGCAACTGAAAATACCAGTCAACAGGCTTCGGCACTATATCGATGCAGCGCAGCAAGGGACGTTCGTTCCAGACAGGGAGAAGGACGAGCTCACAATGACTCTCGGGAATTCTGAGCACCCTGGACGGACACAAGGCACGCCAGGCTCCATTCTGTGGAAGGTTGGCTTTCTGGACGCAGAGGGTTATAAAACCCAGGAGAGGAGGAATAAACTGGAGCAGAGCCAACTTCAGGCGCTGCACGAAAGGATACAAGGGCTAGAGGAACGAGAAGCAGATCACAGCAAACGACCTGCCGAAGCTTCCCCCGAAGCTACCCCGTCATCTCAGCAGAGAAGTAGCGTAGCTTCCACCGAGCTGCTTCAGCCGGAGCATGTCCTGACGGCTCCTGCTAACTAACCTGTGGATTTTATCATGGAGGCTCAGAATTGCCACCTTATGACGCAATGGCAGAACTTAAAAGTCAACGTGGCTGTCGGCCAAGTTTGACCTTCTGAACCCGGCGCAACTTTTCACTGTCGTCCGATTCCAGAATGATATGCTAGGGTGACGGTGGACGAAATAACGGAGGGATTTGAGGACCTCCAGCTTGACCACCCTACCGGTGAAGGGGAGTCTCGGCTGGGTTCTGCTCTGAAGACTCCATGCCTATGGCGGAAGGAGTTCATCAAGCTTCTGAACTGGACGCCTCCTACTCCTCCTCCGGCAAGTCAGGGCACTCCGCCTCCTCCACCGCCTCCTCCTCCGGCGAGTGACGATTAGGGTGGCGGCACTCCACCTCCTTCTCCGCCTGCGCCGGCGCGCTCGAGCAGCCAGCAGCCTCCTTCTTCTCCGGCCCGTGGCGGCCCTCCGCCTCCTTCTCCGCCTGCGCCGGCGCGCCCGAGCAACCAGCAGCCTCCTCCTTCTCCGCCTTGACAGCAAGGGCGGAAGAGACCCGCCGCCGCCCCGGCTGCTCCGGCGCGTCGTAGTCCTTCTCCTCCGCCTCGTAAGCAAGCACGAAAGAAGACAGACGCCGCAGCCGCTCCGTCTGCTCCGGTGTCTAGCAGTACAGCAGCAGAGGCGGCAGGCAATACAGATACGGTCCTTCTCTCAAGCCTCTAGAGAAATTACCGTACGAGAGGACCGAGGAAGAAAACGCGAAGATCGTGTAGACCGAAGTGAACGACTTCTTTGAAGGGGTGAAAGCAAAGAGACATCCACCTCCGGAGGAGAAGGTAGATCCGGTGAAAGCAAAGCGCACTATCGATGCCCTGAGGAAACCACCAAAGTCTCCCCGAAAAACAACTATGAGCGCATTACTGCAAATACATATCTCGAAGCTAACTGGTCGGGAAGTATTGTCAGTGATAAAAGGTTAAAAGAACGAACAACTGGGAAAAAAATTGCCCAGCTCGGCGAACAAGCAAACTAATCGTGCCCCCCGCTCAATGTGTCTAGCGACATCGTCGCTAATGCTCTGGGGACGGTGCCCGGTTATAAAAATCTTGGAGATTACCTGCTTGATGATGTACATTTTGATTTCTTGGAGGTGGACGAACACAGATACGAGTACGGGAAGCCTCTCGTCAAAGATGAAAAATCTCTAACAACGATGATGCGAAGATTCCATAATTGGTACCTAAAAACCTGCAGAGAGTCTGGGGGGACAAATGCTTTGTATCTGAGTATTAAAGAGGAGCACGACCTCGTTGGAAATGATTTGTTACCTGTTCCATTTGAGGAGTTCTTCGAGTTCTTCAATCAAAAGGCCCTCGATAAATTAACGGTCTTTTGCTAATGTCTGTAAGTACTATTTCTGTCATTAAGTCTCTATATATAGCTCGGCTCTTTCATTGCATGTATTTATAATTAATTATCCTCACTATATTATGCAGATTGAAGATCGTCGAGTGCAAAAAATAAGAAATGTATGATATTGGGTTCATTAACACAAATATCATAGATGAAATTCAGGTTACAAAGCACGCCGAAGAGGCCGAGGCCAACTTGCTACAATTGTTGATCAAAAATCAAAACAAAGATTTAATACTATTTCCTTACAACTTCCTACTGTCGTGTGCGTATTCGGTTTCCCTTATTACTCGAGCGAGGTTATAGTAATGTAATTGATGAGTTATGCATGCGTGCGTAGATTCCACTATGTTCTTCTGGAGATTAAGCTTGAGCGGAGAGTAGTAAATGTCTTAGACTCGAGACGAAAAGGTCCCGAAACCTATGCGGACATGAATAAATTGCTCAACAAGTAAGTTCAATCGATCATTATCGCACCATATCGGCAACTTTTTGTTCATTTCCTGATATCTCAAGTAATAATAATTATTTTCTTTGTCTTGCAGGGCTTGGAAACAGTTCACCGCAGAAGCTCCGGGACTGCCGAAGGAGCTGCGATATACATACTCGAAAGTAAGTACTACTAGCTAGCTAGTTGCGCGCATCTCCCGTTGATTCTATAGCTATACTTTTATCAATGCCATTTATAATGCTTCATCATCAGTTTGATTGACCTCTATTTCTCGTAAAGTGCTTGTGGCAGGAAAAAGAGAATAATTTATGTGGATACTACGTGTGCGAGTTCATCTACAACGCGACTTTGAAAAATAAGCGGGGCTACTCTAAAAGACAATATGAAGTGCGTAAGCAATAATATTCACAATTTCATTTTATTACATCATCATTTCTGTTGAGTTTCATTCATATATGTATTAACCCCCTTCTTCAAATTAGATGTGGCAGATGCGGGATGAACTCCTATCACGAGATCGCATGAAAGCAATTCAAGAGGAATTGGCGGGATTCTTTCTTGATCATGTCATTAATAAAGCCGGAGAATACCATGTGGAAGTTGATTTCAAATGCTAGGGGATTGTAAGAGATCTTACATATTGTATATGTATGTAGCCAGTAGCTCGGATAGATAATACGAAAACTTGTTGTTCGACCAATATCTCGGAGAAGGAGAGGTCGATCGATCACTTCTCTCGGTATGCATGACGAACTTCTGTACTTAATGGTTTCCTTCATTTTCTTACTAGCTAGCGTGTCGAGGGCCTCTCTATGTACAGTACGTAGCGTCGACTAAGCACGGATATAAGAGAGGACACTTCTCTCTATTAATTAGCTAGCTAACACAATATATGAAACACCCAAATTAACCCCCCAAAATCCCCAACCCCCCCCCCTTTCAAAAATAAAAAATAAAAACCCCAGCCACTGAAATGCTGACACGTGGATGCCTTTTTGTCCTGGTTGGTGCCACCAACCGGGACCAAAGGCCCTCCTGCCTGGGCTCGGCGCACAGGCCACGTGGAGGCCCATCTGTCCCGGTTCGTGTTAGAACCGGGACTAAAGGGGGGAGGCATTAGTAACGTCCCTTTAGTCCCGGTTCAAGAACCGGGACAAAAGGCCCTCACCAACCGGGACAAATGCCCTGTTTTCTACTAGTGTGTGTACGCATTTAAAAAGTTATGATCAAAGTTTCAAATAAATTAAAGCTTTTTCCCAAATAAGGAAGGTTATTTACTCTAGAATAGCAAATTTACTACCTTATCCAACATACCACCTGCAAGCATAGGCATGTTAATAGAAGTCATGATCATATTCAGTCTAACCAGAAAGCATGGTAATTGTTTCTAACATCGTGTACAAACTGCCATTTGTTTTTAATCTAGACTTTAGTTACGTGTAATAGTAAACTATTTGCACATATATAATTTAGTTTTTCATAAATATCACTTAGAAATGATATATGGTCTTACAAATCAAAAATTAGTTTCATATGTTGATCTAGAAGACTTTTATTGTGGGTTGATCTAGCAAAACTTTAAAACCCCATGCTGGGTTATGTAGATCGAATGATTGTATTTTCTTTTTAGTTATAATAATGAGGATCTAGCGAATATGAATTGCTTAGATACGTTTATGTAGATCTAACAGGTATAGTTTGTTTAAGTATATCTATTTAAACCTAACATTTTTTTTATCTAGTACTTGGAATAACAAATCGACGGCCAAATATTTTCTTTCTTCTAGGATTGCTAGCACATCTCTGATTTTACTTCCATATTTCTGCTTTTAGTATGCAATAGACAGATAGATAGAGGTCTATTCAGAATTTGACTTGTTTTTAAAATCCCAGTTGCGTTTGTAATAGTTTGGATTTACATCTAGCGACAGGCTCAGAAACGGGACAAGGGCTAGGCCTACGAGTGCCAGGCTGTTAATATTTCGCAGAGTAGAGACTGTTTTGGACCTAACAGTGCATATATACTCTCTTAAGTATGTGGGCTGGATCAGGGCCATAGCCCTCCTAGCCCTGGCCTAAGGCCAACCTTGTCTACGGCAAGTCATCATCATAATCTAAACCTCAACGTATATATAAATGTAGTTGCTTAAATCACACACCTCCAAACTATTGTAGTTAATTTTAGGTTTAAATAGTTAGCGATTTAAGGTGAGTGGTTCAAGAAAATCCAGGCAGCTACTTTAAATTTAGAACAAATGATGATGATGCTTGAGCGGGGTGATGAACTTTGAGTCGCCTGAATTAAATGAAACTAGTATTTGGGTGATAATGTAGCAAGTTGGCTACTAATTTGACAACATATGTTAGAAGTCCTAGAGTTGAGGTGAATTCGGTCGTAAAGAAATGGAACGCCAGTTGTGTGGCTCTGTGATTATATAGTTGCTTGGCGTTGCAGCAGTTGCACATTTTCTGAAAGGTGCCATTACTTGTACCAAATAACGAATCTTGTGACAAAGTATTCACAGAGAAGGTCCATGGTGCAATGCAAATTTTGTCGTACAGCAATGGCGTGCGTGTAAGTTGTGAATCCATCCATGCATTACTGCAAGTTGGCGTTGCACCAAGTTGCACCTTTTCTTACAAGGCTCGAATAAATCATTGTATGCGACGAGCCAAAACATTTAACAACCACACCGCCGGCATGTATGTATGTACGTATGAAGCTATACAAATACCACTAACCGTCCTCTATCCAAGATAGATCAGAGATGGAGATAGCCAGAGAGAGACCAGAGAAAGAGATGGCAGCGCCAGCAGCACCGCCGGCCGTCAGCGACGTCGAGGCTCAGGACAGGAAGAGCGCCCCAGAAGGTGCCGGCAAGACGCCGGTGAACCAGAAGGTGCTGTCGGTGTCGGCGAACCTGGCGCAGCTGCTGCCGACGGGGTCGGTGATGGCGTACCAGATGCTGGCGCCGTCCTTCAGCAACCAGGGCAAGTGCTACCCCTCCAACTGGTGGATCACGCTCGGGCTCGTCGTCGTCCTCGCCGCCTCCTGCATCTTCTTCGCCTTCACCGACTCCGTCGTCCACAATGGTAAGGTGTACTACGGCCTGGCCATCTACGGCCGCCTCAACATCTTCAACCTATCGAAGGAGGAGGAGGAGAAGATGTTCACAAGCATACAGCCGGTGCTCAAGGAACGTGGCCTCAAGAAACGGGACCTCGTTCACGCCTTCCTCACCGCCGTCGTCTTCCTCACCATGGTCTTCAGCGACGTCGGGCTCCAGAACTGCTTCTTCCCCGACGCCGGCACCGACACGCAGCAGCTGCTTAAGAACCTGCCACTGGGAATGGCGGTCTTCTCCAGCCTGGTGTTCACCATCTTCCCCAGCAAAAGAAACTTCATCGGATGCAGCGATCCGAACAGCGACAAGAACGACGACACCGCCAAAACTAAACCGTCTTCGGCTGCACAGCCTGATCCGGCCACTCAAGCTTCAAGTGGCGCATGCTCTGCATGCGGGAGGTGTTCATAATTCACCCATCTTTTGCCCCAAACCAAATTTGTGCCAGATTGCGGTTGTTTCTCTGGTTTCGGCTCCATGGAGGAAAATACCCTCTTATCTATCTCTCTGAGCGGCTCCAGGGGTTTTGGTTACTGCTCGAAATTTCAAGATTTACCACGTTTACTGCGTATTTCTGTGCCCCTCGCCCCCTTGGTAATATTGTTCCATGGTAGATGCAAGAAGTAGCCACAGCCTAAGCCAGTCGATGCTCTTCCACAGCCACTGGAGAGCAGCAGGAACACGCGAACACGCGTGAGCAAGTAGCAACATGAGCTGAACAAGGTGGAATAGTTTTTGTTACGTATGCTGTTCTCTGTATGCCATATGGATGCATCTATCTGCGTGCCGACGGTAATTAACTTTGCGTGTATTTATGTTTGAGACCCCTTGGCTAATACAGCCAGCGCATGCATCCATGGCATTGTATTTGTCCGACTCGCGGGACATATATTACTGGGGCCACGCGAACATGTATGTGATGCGTGATGCGGACAGCGCTCAAGCTCAGCTCCCACAGTTTAAATGATTTTGATAGGACTCAACCAACTCGGCCAGCGAGCAGGATTAATTAGTACGATGAACTTCCTCGCAAATAAGAAAAGGAGAAACTTGCATCTCCTAGCACGACATGGTGGTTAGCAAATGATGAGTATCAACTTCTTTTCTGTGCGAGCGGATTTGTCCATTGTTCTTTCTTGCTATGAGGCCCCACAGGTATCCGGGATCCCAAGAATCAATTAAGGAAGAGGCAAAGTGCATGGATGAGTGGAAGGCTATGCCGAACGACAGCGAAAGTAACAAGTAGTACGGTAGTCGACAGCGATTGACTAGGGAATTGAGGATAAAAGAGGTGCATTCCTTCAACCCCCAATGTGTTGGTCTGGAGAAATCCTTTATAATTGAGGTAACCCCGCGAGGTGAAAAGTCTCTTGGTTGGACGATAGAATCATGAAGCGCTTGCATGTCGGCCGTGAGGTCATCAGGACACATCACCTACACATACATGTTGACAACACATAGTAACGGTGTTTACCTGGACCATGTTGGATATTTTGATAAAATCTCAGACGCAAGTATATGGTTGCAATCGAATACCTTAAGACATACTCTATCTTCCTATTATTATTTCTCTCTTAAAACAGTGCGATTTTGGCCTGGGAAACTTAAACTTCTAGCGACGACGAGAAGTTGTCAGAATCATCTAGCAATTAGCAATTCTTCCGGTGGGTTCGATAACTCGGGGTCACCTATGTGGAAAAAGGCAGGACTATCTACATAAAAAACCGGAGCAAAGGTAATCGAGTAATCGAGTATGATGCCT
>NC_041393.1:770945870-770955525 GCF_002162155.2 Triticum dicoccoides | reverse complement strand
GACTCGGGGGCGACTAGGGTTTCCCCCCGGCGCCGCCACCCTCTCCAGCCCCCCCTCCCCTTGCCGCCACCAGAGGTACGCCGCCTAGGAGGCTGCCGATGAAGGTGGCGGCGAGGCTCCCCGTCGCTTCGTCCGTCGGCGAAGGACCCTGGACGCCGGGGCGGCGGCCCGGACGGCGAGGCGGCGCCACCTTTGCGGCAGGTGGCGGGCGCGGGATGCGGCGGACGGCTTCCTCGGCAGCTCGGGCAGCGAGGAGCCGGCAGGAGGTGGTCGTGGCGTGGGCTTCTTCCATTCCAGATTTGAAGGTCGTGCTTCTCTCCTACTCTGCTCCGCTCCCCCCTCTAGCGGTGTCCGATTTGTGGCTTTGGCTATCAGATCCGGTGCTGGCGGGGTGATGGTGGTATAGGACTGCGTCTGGGGTAACCCCTTGGCCGGTTCTCCGGCCACAGCGGCGACGGCGCGTGCGCGCGTCATTTTCTCCTGGAGGCGCCGTGAGAACTTGTTCTTGCCACCCCCGTCCTAGATCCCGGGTGAAAGCCCAAAACCCGTCCTGGGTTGGGCGGCGGCGGCGCCCTGCGCGTTGTTCTCTTCTTGAAGACGGTACCTGGGGCTCTCTGGTTCTTCGGGAGAGTGGTTGTGAGGTTGGAGAGCGCTCGTCGGCGGCGAGCTCAAGGGGTGATTTTTCTGTGTAGGTGCAGGTGTATGCCTTGACGGAGTGTTGCTCTGCGGCGGTAGGTCTTGTTGTGTCATGGTGGCTCTGCTCCTGAGCCGGGTTGGAGGGGGATAGGGTTCCTCTTCTCGCTGACAGCTCCACGACGCGCACCGCGGATCTCTCCTTGTGCGGACACTGGAGCGGCACCTGGTGCTTCCAACTTTCGCCCCTGGTGCTCTGCAGTGCTTCTTCGACGATCCTCCCGGCAGATTTCCTTTTGTTTCTCGGTGTCCAAGACAGGTGGCAGTGCAGCGGATGTGGTGTGTCTTCGGTGTGGCGAGGACTGATAGTTTTCTTGCTCTGGTGTGTCGGCCGGCGTCTGCTCTAGCTCTCGGGTGAGCTTCCAATGATCCGATGGTGCGGCGCCTTCGAGCCTAGGCGAGAGGATAGGGTTCCTCTTCGGTGTTGGAAGACAGGTGCTCGTTTTGTTCGATGCTCCATGGTCAGGCGACCCTCGGTGCCTCCATGCTACTGACTGATCCTCGATGCTTCTTTGTTGCCTGCCTCTGGTCCCGGGGTGCAGCGGGCTTCGCCATTACTTGCAGGATTTTCTCGTGTATTCCCTTAGTGTGTAGTAGTGGGCGTTGCGTTGTAAGCTGCTCAGTCAGCTCCCATGTATCTTTCGGTCGCTCATGTTTGGTGGTCTTGTGTAATCCTGGCCGGTTGATGGCTTTGTTAATTCAAAGTCGGGCTCTTCTTGAGCCTTCGTTCCAAAAAAAAGGTAATCGAGTATCAGATATTTGAAGTTCAACAATTAATTGTGCTTACGGTTTAGTTGTATTAATTTTGTATTTATAAGATATTGTTTTTTCAAAACAAATCAAGGCCCATGTTCTCCATTGTGCCCCAAATTTCTGAAGATGGCCCTGGCCTCTATCATCATTGCACTCTCCCCCCTTCCCACTCTCACTCTTATCCCGGAGAGCAACCGCTCCTCCTTTGTCACAATGGTCATGTCGCTGGTGGCCAAGAAGGTGACATGTCAGCTAACGGAGCACGATAATGACATAATCGTCATATTGGATAGGATATTCCCCTTAGTTGGTGGAGCTCAAGTTAGGTTCCATGGCATGTATTTAAAGCATGTATGGGACTGCTCCACTCCCTAAAATTGAGCTCAACTTTGAAAAACATAAGGCAAATGGGACAGCTCCACCATGTCCCGTTCCGTGGAACAATTTCAATCTGGGGTACAACTCTCTGTTTTCATGAAGCTCTCCAGAAGGTGCTCCAAAAACTTTAGTTTGAAAAGTCCTTGTCGGCGGTGTGCCAGCAACCACCATGAAGAGGAGACCAGCCAAGTTGCCCCGTCGCTGCCACCACGCACGGGCTTTGCCCGTCAGTGGCTACTTGCGACAGCAAGGAGGAGGAGCAGAGCTGGGAGGGCCGCCGGTTGGATGCAGATGACGGCCGCCCGAGTCGGGACGACGCGGGGCAGATCCTTTTTCTTGGATCGGGCCGCTAATTCTCTAGATGCAAATGTGAGCGCCCTCGAGTCCTGATAGCCAACTCAGCGATCATACTTTGCACTTGCGCCCTCTTAACATGATGTAGAAAGAGATGAAAGGTTCGGGTTTACCACAAGACATGTTGTCCCGTTTGGGGAATTTGAGTTGCTGAAACCCGCGTGTACTATCTCCACCTCACAAGATCTCACGAACGCTTTGTCCAAGCATCGCAACTGCAACATCTCCAAAGTGTCCACACATACGTGATCGAAGTGTGTTGGGCGCAGATGTGCTAGCACTACAAGAAAATCACGTTTTCCCGTGTGAAAGACTATAAACCGAGAGCTTTTTTTCGGGTACACGGCTTATGTTCTTCTAAACCGAGTCTACAGACAAAAACACCCGGCGACTACAAAGGACTGGGCTTAAGGCAGTCTGTAAGCCGAGTGGTTCAGAAAAGCCCTTGGCTTAAAATAAGCACACGGCATCTAATGAAAAAGGCACCCAGCTTATAGCTCGTACCCGGTAAAGATATATGCCACGTGTCTACAACGGAGGTGGCTGACGGCAGCCTCACCGGGCAGCCTATAAGCTGTGTGTCCTATCAAAGCTCTCAGCTTATATGGCATATAAACCGTGTGCCCTGTGAAAGCACTCGGCTTAAACAGCATATAAGCGTGTGCCTTGTGAAAGCACTCGGCTTACATTTATGCAAAAAAGGTTTAAAATGATTTCCATTGCATTTATGTTTACTACTTCAATATTATTTCTTTCTCACCCCCGGTGACGTGGCCTGCCCCTCCTTCCGCTGCACAAGGCCTACGCATGCCGTTAGGACATCATGTAGGATTTCCCAGACCTCTTCTGGACATGATTTCATTTGGCCGCCGGGCAGATCTGCAATTTCCCACATTGAAATCCTAGGGATGCAATAAATGTCTCAAATATTGCAGATGGGTATGTGCCATGATATGGCCTCCTTTAAGAGCACAAGAATTTTCGAGGCCAATGAGGGCAATGAGCCCCACACTTCCTTCACAAGCCGCACCAGTTCCCTCTCGATAGTGTGATACTACCTCGGAGATGTTGCAGTTTACAACAAGCGGCCTCTTGGCAAGCTTATACGGAACATGCTTAGATTTTTACCACAAACTAAAGGGGGCATATCACGACACCGTGCCAAGTCCTAAGAAAGTTTGGCATCCTATGATTTTATTTTCCATGGATTAGAACAGTTACATCCCACATGCCGCTGCGGTACATTTGTACTTCGATTGCGGGGCCTGCCCCTCCTTCTGTTGCACAAGGCCTATGCATGTCGCAAGGACATCATATAGGATTTCCCTAACCTCTTCTAGACATGGTTTCATTTGGCGATCTACAATTCCCCATGGTGAAACCCTGGGAATGCAATAAATATCTCAAATATTGCAGACGAGCCCAAAAAATGCAAAGGACTGGCACGTGTCATGTTATGGCCTCCTTTGAGAGCACAAGAAGTATCAAGGCCAACGGAGCAACGAGCCCCACACTTCCTTCACAAACCGCACACATTCCCTCTCGGCTTATTTATAAACCGAGTGTTTTTTCCGTGGCTCTCGGCTTATCCTTGATAAGCCGGTCCCTGTCTTGTAAGCCGGGGAAAACACATGACTTATATATAAACCGAGTGCAAATCGGCATAAGCCGAGTGTTTCGGGTAAACGGCTTTCAAATTTTTTTCCTGTAGTGTAGCAACTCTAAACAAAGGACAAAGAGGTGAGACCTGAAGCGGTGCGAACTGACAATACCAACGAGAAGAGATCACCTATATGTGGGGACAGGAGGGCACGAGTTGTAAATTCTGAACATTTTCCGAGGGCGGGTCAAAAGATAAAGAGTGACTTTTTCTTATAAAGAGCGTTTTTATTAACTCAAAATGTAGCATCAAGCGGATACAAGGCATAATGAGCCATTTCTGGCCTCCGCATAACTAAGATGCACACAGCCAAAAGCAGAAGTCTGACAAAAATAAAATAAAAAACTGACATATCGACAATAGTGAGTCAGATAGGACCGATACTATGCCTATGTCAAAGGAGGTGGTGAACCGATCAAGAGATTATGCTGCCATCCATGTTGGGTAAAAATCTTCCTTGCCACTTGCTCCAACCGTACACACACCGCCTTGAACAACAGTTCGTATCCCATTCGGTGTAGCATACACCACGTACGAAGCGAGTGCGTGCATTAGAAAATAACCTAGATAGGAGAAGTTTTTTTCGTTACATAATAAGGCATACGCTCGCACCCTTATTAGCTTTTTAAACCTATTTGAAATATCGTCCAACCAGTGATAAATTTTTTGGCAACACTTATGGGAGAATACAAATTATAGGCTATTTGGATGGCTAACCACGTAGAGCACGCAAACACGCACTGGAAAAGGAGGTGCTTGATTGTCTCGTCGTGAGTACAAAAACTACACTTCTTACTTACTTGCCAATTGCGACAGGCGAGGTCGTCTTTGGTAAGTACAGCTCCCCTCCGAAGATACCACATAAATATTTTGACTTTCAGTGGAATCTTAGACCTCCAAATTTTCTTGTTATTTTCCATCAAAACCTCTGAATGCATGAGCGCACGGTACATAGAGTCGACTGTGAAGGACCCAGATGTAGTGAGGTTCCAGCAAAACACATCCCGTCCTTGTGTCAGTGAGGGAGTCCTAGATTAAGGGGTCCTCGGATAGCCGAACCATATACATCGTCCGGACTGTAGGGCTATGAAGATACAAGATAGAAGACTTCATCCCGTGTCCGGATGGGACTCTCCTTTGTGTGGAAGGCAAGCTTGGTGATTCGGATATGTAGATTCCCTTCTCTGTAACCGACCTTGTGTAACCCTAGCCCCCTCCGGTGTCTATATAAACCGGAAGGTTTAGTTTGTAGGAGGACAACAATCATAATCACAGGCTAGCTTCTAGGGTTTAGCCATTATGATCTCGTGGTAGATCAACTCTTGTAATACTCATATCATCAAGATCAATCAAGCAGGAAGTAGGGTAATACCTCCATAGAGAGGGCCCGAACCTGGGTAAACATCGTGTCCCCCGCGTCCTGTTACCATTAGCCTTAGACGCATAGTTCGGAATCCCCTACCCAAGATCCGCCGGTTTTGACACCGACATTGATGCTTTCATTGAGAGTTCCACTGCGTCGTCACCAGAAGGCTTGATGGCTCCATCAATCATCTACAACAATGCAATCCAGGAGAAGATCTTTCTCCTCGGACAGATCTTCGTATTCGGCGGCTTCGCACTGCGGGCCAACTCGCTTGGCCATCTAGAACAGATCAATAGCTACGCCCCTGGCCATCAGGTCAGATTTGGAAGCCTGAATTTCATGGCCGATATTCGAGGAGACTTGATCTTCGACGGATTCAAACCCCGGACGGCTGCTCCCTGCCACCACAATGAGCATGACTTAAATCTGTCATCTGGCAACACTCAGGAGATAGTGCCTGAAACCGCTCTGGACCTAGATCCAGAACAGGTCGCATCGTCCGAAGACGGGAAGCTTAACCTCGCTTTGGAAGCCATGGACTCAGCGGCGCTCGAGCCGCACATGGACCCAACATCAAGCTGGGCCGGTATCGCCGGAACCTCGGGCTTATCTCTGGCTATAGGTTCCAGACCACGTGCATCCGCGTCCATCGAGCCTGACTGGGCGCCGATCTTGGAGTTTAGCTCCGCGGACATCTTCCAAGACTCACCTCTAGGTGATGTGTTAAACTCATTTAAATCCCTCTCCTTGTCAGGAGACTCTCGGCCGAACTATGTCCGCCTCGAGGGTGGAGCGGGCGACGAAGAACTTTGTCTCCCACCCACCACCCACTTGATAGCCACCGTCGATGACTTAACCGACATGCTTGATTTCGACTCCGAAGACATCGACGGTTTGGACGACGATGCCGGAGAGGAACAGGAACCACCGCCAACAGGGCGCTGGACAGCCCCTTCCTCATACGACATATACATGGTGGATACACCCAAAGAAAACAATGGCGATGAAAAAAAGGATTCGGTCAAGGATAAACCTCCTGAGAAGCAGCCAAAGCACCGACGTCACCGGCGCCGCTCTAAAACACGCCATGGGAAAAACAGCGACATCGGCACAGGAAAACAACACTCCGGACGATGCCGAAGACAACGAAGACCCCGTTGAGCCAACTTCCGAGCAGGCCGAACGGGAAGACGGGCGAGTCAGCCCTGATGAACAGGCCCTGAATGAGGACTCAGATGACAGTAACTACATGCCTCTCTCCAAGGACAAGGTGAGCCTCGGCGACGAAGAATTTATCATGCCTGAGGATCCCGTCGAGAAGGAGCGTTTTAAGCGCCGGCTAATAGCCACTACAAAGATCCTGAAGAAGAAGAAGCAGCAGCTTCAAGCTGATCAAGATCCGCTCACCGATAGATGGACTGAAGTCCTGGCAGAGCCGAGGAATACGGCCTTGAGCACCCAACCAAAAGTTACCCGAAGCGCAAGTTGCTACCCCAATTCGATGACGAGGCGCTGGAGCCTGCACTACCAGAGCCTGATGCAGCTGACCGACCACCGCGTGGAAGGGATAAAGCGGCAACTCAGCCCGAATACCAGCCCGCACTACCTCGCCGAACAAACAAAAACACAACAACTAGGGGATACACTCATGACCTACAATGCGACTTGGAAAAGAAGGCAGGCCTGACCAAATCAATCTACAGATCGCGAGGGCGCGCCCCAATGTGCGACGACGATGAACGGATACGACAAGAGCAAACCTTTCCGGGCCGAATACCGCAGACCAGCTCCATCTGAGCTGCGTTGCGGCGTGGCCCGACATAGAGGCGCCGCACACCCCCTATGCTTCACTGATGAAGTAATGTAACATGAATTCGCAAAAGGGTTCAAACCCATAAACATCGAATCGTATGATGGGACAACTGATCCCACGGTATGGATTGAGGATTTTGTTCTCCATATTCATATGGCCCGCGGTGATGATCTCCATGCCATCAAGTATCTCCCGCTAAAACTCAAGGGACCAGCTCGACATTGGTTGCACAGTCTGCCCAAAAACTGTATTGTCAGTTGGGACAACATGGAAGATGCCTTCCTTGACAGCTTCCAAGGCACCTATGTACGACCTCCGGATGCTGATGACTTAAGTCATATAATTCAACAGCCCAGAGAGTCAGCCAGGAAATTCTGGACTCGATTCTTAACTAAAAAGAACCAGATCATTGACTGTCCGGATGCCGAAGCCCTAGCGGCCTTTAAGCATAACATCTGTGACAAATGGCTCGGCCGACACCTCGGCCAAGAAAAGTCAAAGTCCATGGCAGCCCTTATGATGCTTATGACCCTCTTTTGTGCGGGCGAAGACAGCTGGCTGATAACCAACAAGTGTAGGGGATCGCAAAAACTTTCGAGTGTAGAGTATTCAACCCAAATTTATTGATTCGACAAAAGGGGAGCCAAAAAATATTCTTAAGTATTAGCAGTTGAGTTGTCAATTCAACCACACCTGGATAACTTAGTATCTGCAGCAAAGTATTTAGTAGCAAAGTAGTATGATAGTAATGGTAACAGTGGCAAAAGTAAAGATAGTAATGATAGCAGTATTGTAGTGATTGTAACAGTAGCAATGGTAAAGTAAATAAGAGAAGCACAATATATGAAAAGCTCGTAGGCATTGGAGCAGGGATGGATAATTATGTCGGATGTGATTCCTCATGTAATAGTTAAAACATAGGGTGACACAGAACTAGCTCCAGTTCATCAATGTAATGTAGGCATGCATGTATTCCGAATATAGTCATACGTGCTTATGGAAAAGAACTTGCATGACATCTTTTGTCCTACCCTCCCGTGGCAGCGGGGTCCTAGTGGAAACTAAGGGATATTAAGGCCTCCTTTTAATAGAGTACCAAAGCATTAACACATAGTGAATACATGAACTCCTCAAACTACGGTCATCACCGAGAAGTATCCCGATTATTGTCACTTCGGGGTTGTCGGATCATAACACATAATAGGTAACTATAGACTTGCAAGATAGGATCAAGAACTCACATATATTCATGAAAACATAATAGGTTCAGATCTGAAATCATGGCACTCGGGCCCTAGTGACAAGCATTAAGCAAAGCAAAGTCATAGCAACATCAACCTCAGAACATAGTGGATACTAGGGATCAAACCCTAACAAAACTAACTTAATTACATGGTAAATCTCATCCAACCCATCACCGTCCAGCAAGTCTATGATGGAATTACTCACACACTGCGGTGAGCATCATGAAATTGGTGATGGAGGATGGTTGATGATGACGACGGCGACGAATCCCCCTCTCCGGAGCCCCGAACGGACTCCAGATCAGCCCTCCCGAGAGGTTTTAGGGCTTGGCGGTGGCTCCGTATCATAAAATGCGATGACACTTCCTCTCTGATTTTTTTCTCCATGAAACGGAATATATGGAGTTGGAGTTGAGGTCGGTGGAGCATCAGGGGGCCCACAAGATAGGGGGGCGCGCCCTATGGGGGGGGGGCGCCCCCCACCCTCGTGGACAGGGTGTGGGCCCCGTGGCCTTCATCTTTTGCCAGTATTTTTTATATTTTCTGAAACTTATCTCCGAGGATTTTCAGGTCATTCCGGGAACTTTTGTTTCTACACAAAAATAACACCATGGCAGTTCTGCTGAAAACAGCGTTAGTCCAGGTTAGTTTCATTCAAATCATGCAAGTTAGAGTCCAAAACAAGGGCAAAAGTGTTTGGAAAAGTAGATATGTTGGAGACGTATCAACTCCCCCAAGCTTAAACCTTTGCTCGTCCTCAAGCAATTCAGTTGACAAACTGAAAGTGATAAAGAAAAACTTTTACAAACTCTGTTTGCTCTTGTTGTTGTAAATATGTAAAGCCAGCATTCAAGGTTTCAGCAAAGATTATGAACTAACCATATTCTCAATAACACTCAGGTCTCATGTTTACTCATATCAATGGCATAATCAACTAGCGAGCGATAATAATAAAACTCGGATGACAACACTTTCTCAAAACAATCATAATATGATATAACAAAATGGTATCTCGCTAGCCCTTTCTGAGACCGCAAAATATAAATGCAGAATGCCTTTAAAGATCAAGGACTGACTAAACATTGTAATTCATGGTAAAATAGATCCAGTCAAGTCATACCCAATATAAACTAATAGTAATGCATGCAAATGACAGTGTGCTCTCTAGCGGCTGCTTTTTAATAAGAGGGTGATGACTCAACATAAAAGTAAATAGATAGGCCCTTTGCAGAGGGAAGCAGGGATTTGTAGAGGTGCGAGAGCTCGATTTTGAAATAGAGAGATAAATAACATTTTGAGCGGCATACTTTCACTGTCAACGCAACAACTATGAGATGGCGATATCTTCCATACTACATGCATTATCGGCGGTTCTCAAACAGAATGGTAAAGTT
>NC_041393.1:770930848-770945458 GCF_002162155.2 Triticum dicoccoides | reverse complement strand
CATGGCTTGCTCGAAACAAAGAGTGCCTCCAACTAACAACAATCCTGGGGGAGTTTTGTTTTAATTATTTTGATTTGCTTTGATCTTTTTAGATCATGAGACTTGGCATCCCGGTTACGAGCCATTTTCTCGTGAATGAGGAGCGGAGTCCACTCCACTTGAGAATAACCCACCTAGCATGGAAGATATAGACAACCCTAGTTGGAACATGAGCTGCTCGAGCATACAAAATAGAATTTCATTTGAAGGTTTGGAGTTTGGCACATACAAATTTACTTGGAACGGCAGGTAAATACCGCATATAGGAAGGTATAGTG
Organism: Triticum dicoccoides; assembly: GCF_002162155.2. Classification (NCBI taxonomy): domain Eukaryota; kingdom Viridiplantae; phylum Streptophyta; class Magnoliopsida; order Poales; family Poaceae; genus Triticum; species Triticum dicoccoides. Next base: position 770,945,141 of record NC_041393.1, on the reverse strand, counting down.
AACTCATATGGAATAACTTTGGGGTTCATGGAGTGTGGATGCACAAGCAGCATTCCTGCTTGGTACAGGTGAAGACTAGCAAAAGACTGGGAAGCGACCAACTGAGAGAGTGACAACAGTCATGAACATGCATTAAAATTAATTTAAACTAAGTGCAAGCATGAGTAGGATATAGTCCACCATGAACATAAATATCGTGAAGGCTATGTTGATTTTGTTTCAACTACATGCGTGAATATGTGCCAAGTCGAGTCACTCAATGCATTCAAAGGAGGATACCATCTCATCATACCACATCACAATCATTTTAATAGCATGTTGGCACGCAAGGTAAATCATTATAACTCATAGCTAATTAAGCATGGCATAAGCAACTGAAATCTCTAAATGTCATTGCAAACATGTTTATTCATAATAGGCTGAATCAGGAACGATGGACTCATTGATGACCCACAAGTATAGGGGATCTATCGTAGTCCTTTTGATAAGTAAGAGTGTCGAACCAAACGAGGAGCAGAAGGAAATGATAAGCGGTTTTCAGCAAGGTATTCTCTGCAAGTACTGAAATAAGTGGTAACCGATAGTTTTGTGATAAGATAAATTGTAACGAGCAACAAGTAACAAAAGTAAATAAAGTGCAGCAAGGTGGCCCAATCCTTTTTGTAGCAAAGGACAAGCCTGGAAAAACTCTTATAATAGGAAAAGCGCTCCCGAGGACACATGGGAATATCGTCAAGCTAGTTTTCATCACGGTCATATGATTCGCGTTCGGTACTTTGATAATTTGATATGTGGGTGGACCAGTGCTTGGGTACTGCCCTTACTTGGACAAGCATCCCACTTATGATTAACCTCTATTGCAAGCATCAACAACTACAACAAAAGTATTAAGGTAAACCTAACCATAGCATGAAACATGTGGATCCAAATCAGCCCCTTACGAAGCAACGCATAAACTAGGGTTTAAGCTTCTATCACTCTAGCAACCCATCATCTACTTATTACTTCCCAATGCCTTCCTCTAGGCCCAAATAATGGTGAGGTGTTATGTAGTCGACGTTCACATAACACAACTAGAGGTTAGACAACATACACCTTATCACAATATCGAACGAATACCAAATTCACATGACTACTAATAGCAAGACTTCTCCCTTGTCCACAGGAACAAACGTAACTACTCACAAAGCATATGCATGTTCATAATCAGAGGGGTAATAATGTGCATATAGGATCGAACATATGATCTTCCACCAAATAAACCAACTAGCATCAACTACAAAGAGTAATCAACACTACTAGCAAACTACTAGCACCAATCCCGGACTTGGAGACAAGAATTGGATACAAGAGATGAACTAGGGTTTGGAGACGAGATGGTGCTGGTGAAGATGTTGATGGAGATTGCCCTCTCCCGATGAGAGGAGCGTTGGTGATGACGATGGTGATGATTTCCCCCTCCCGGAGGGAAGTGTCCCCGGCAGAAAAGCTCCGCCAGAGCCCTAGATTGGTTCCGCCTCGTGGCGGCGGGGTCTCGTCCCGAAAGGTTCTCTCTGGCTTTTTTTCTTATCGAAAGACTTCATATAGGAGAAGATGGGCGTCGGAGAGCCACCAGGGGGCCCACGAGGTAGGGGGCGCGCCCAGGGGGGGCGCGCCCCACCCTCGTGAGCAGGGTGTGGCCCCTCTGGTCTTCCTCTTTGGCGATGATTTTTCTTTATTTATTCTAAGGTATTCCGTGGAGTTTCAGGACTTTTGGAGTTGCGCAGAATAGTCCTTCAATATTTGCTCCTTTTCCAGCCCAGAATTCCAGCTGTCGACATTCTCCCTCTTCATGTAAACCTTGTAAAATAAGAGAGAATAGCCATAAGTATCGTGATATAACGTGAAATAACAGCCCATAATGCAATAAATATGATCATAAAAGCATGATGCAAAACAGACGTATCAACTCCCCCAAGCTTAGACCTCGCTTGTCCTCAAGCGAAAAGCCGATAACAATAAATATGTCCTCATGTTTAGAGATAGAGGCGTCGATAAAAATAAAATACAGACATGAAGGCATCATGATTATTTAATAACAACAACATAAATAGATTTTGTCATATGATTACTCATGTTCAAGTAATGATCTATTCACAAAGCCAAAGCATGAATCAGAAACATTATTGGGCACTAACAATTATAATCTAAGTCATTGAAGCAAATGCAATTTATCATAACATCGGAAAGAGTCTATGTCAGAGCTTAAAAGCAAGTCCACATACTCAACTATCATTTAGTCCTTCATAATTGCTAGCACTCACGCGATACTTGTGGTTATGGAGTTTTAATCGGACACAGAGAAAGATAGGGGCTTATAGTTTTGCCCCACAACCTTTTACCGCAAGGGTAATGTCAACAATAACAATTCATGCTCCCCCACATCCAATTAGATATGTATATCATACTCTTTCCAACATGCTGAGCTGGCCAAAGGATAAAATGAAAAAGGAATGGTGAGGATCACCGAGACTCTTGTAAGGTAGAGGATAATAATAAAAGATAGGCCCTTCGCAGAGGGAAGCAGAGGTTGTCATGCACGTTTAGTGTTGATGCACAAAATCTTAATGCAAAAGAACGTCACTTTATATTGCCCCTTGTATGTGAACCTTTATTATGTAGTCCATCACTTTTATTGCGTCCACAACAAGTTCGCTTTTAATAAGTCATGCATATTTAGAGAGAAATTTTTATTTCTTGCACCGATGACAACTGACTTGAAGGATCTTACTGAATCCATAGGTAGATATGGTGGACTCTCATGGCAAAACTGGTTTAAGGGTGTTCGGAAGCACAAGTAGTATTTCTACTTGGTGCTAAGAATTTGGCTAGCATGAGGGGGAAAGGCAAGCTCAACACGGTAGAGGATCCATGACAACATACTTTATCTCGAATGTAAGAAAACATAACTCATTATGTTGTCTTCCTTGTCCAACCTCAACTCTTTAGGATGTCATATTTTAATGAGTGCTCCCAACCATAAAAGATGTTAATGATAATATATCTATATGTGAAACCTCTCTTTCCTTATTACTTCCTATTAATTGCAACGATGAGCAAAGCTATATTTGCCAACTCCCAACAACTTTTAATCATCATACCCTTTATATGTGAAGTCATTACTTTCAATAAGATCAATATGAGCTCCTTGATTCTTTTTATTCTTTTTCTTCTACTTTCCCAAGATCATGGCAAAATAAGCAAGCCCTTGACTCAACACTAATCTTTATAATAAAGCTCATGGACTCGATTACAAGGAAAGATCATAAAGGAAAACTCAAAACTAGATCATGCCACGACTTTATTCTACTAAATCAAGATACTACTAATAGGATCGAACTAAGAAAAACTGTAAAGATAGGAGGTGTGATGGTGATATGATACCAGGGCACCTCCCCCAAGCTTGGCAATTGCCAAAGGGAGTTCCCATACCCATGTGATTATGTCCTCGGATGCGGTGAAGAAGGAATTGTTGATGACGTAGGCTTGTCGTCCATCTTCCAAGGCATAGGCTCACCATCATAGAAGGATGATCGAGTCTCCGGAATCCTCAAATCTGCAGCCAAACTCATTCTTTTGAACCTATATTCATACTCACAGTTTTGATTTTGCAGATCATAAATTTGGGCTTGAAGGTTCTTGATCTTCTCTTGTAGCTTAAAGATAGCCTCCTCGGTGTTCTTGCCATCCGGCTCATAGTTGTTGGTGAACTCCGCGAGCATCTTGTGGCTAGCGTTGATTCCATGCTCCACCATCCCCTGACACTTGAAAACTTGTTGCTCCATTGCCTCGAGTCTCGACTCCACACTTCTGGTTCCCTTTGGTCCCTCAACATCGCGGATGTGCAACAACCCATCACGCATCTCAATGGCTTGAGGGTGCCGTAGCACCTCCGCAAGGTAAGGGTTAATCACCATCTCGAAGAACTTGTCCTTGGAAGCACTTGGGGTCGTCATGACGATCTAGACCTGTCAGGAAAACAGCTTGAAACAAGAACAGAGAATATTTGCGTGATACGGTGGTCAAAACCTTCGGGAGTATATATAATGAATTTTTACCGACCAAAGTACGTATCGTGCAAAGAAACGGTGTCCGGAGGGCACACGGGGTGCTCACGAGGTAGGGGGGCGCGCCCTCCACCCTCGTGGAGGCCTCGTGTCCTCCCCGGACTGCTATTTATTTTTCTATTTTTCTAAATATTCCAAAACGGAGAAATGTTGCCTAAAAAATTTTTTTGGAGTCGGTTTACTTACCGTACCACATACCTATTCCTTTTCGGAGTCTGGAACGTTCTGGAAAGTGTCCTTTATGTACTCCTCCGGGGTCACAGTTTCAATAATATTAGATTCAACATTTATAGGATTACCTGAGATATAGTGTTTGATCCTTTGACCGTTTACCACCTTCGGGTTTGTGCCTGCGAAGTTGTTGATTTTTATGGCACCGGAACGATAGACCTCCTCGATAATGTAGGGACCTTCCCATTTAGAGAGAAGTTTTCCTGCAAAAAATCTTAAACAAGAGTTGTATAGCAATACATAATCACCTACATTAAACTCACGCTTTTGTATCCTTTTGTCATGCCATCTTTTAACTTTTTCTTTAAACAACTTGGCATTTTCATATGCTTGGGCTCTCCATTCATCAAGTGAGCTAATATCAAATAACCTCTTCTCACCAGCAAGTTTGAAATCATAGTTGAGCTCTTTAATAGCCGAATATGCCTTATGTTCTAGTTCGAGAGGTAAATGACAAGCTTTTCCATAGACCATTTTGTACGGAGACATACCCATAGGATTTTTATATGCAGTTCTATAAGCCCATAATGCATCATCAAGTTTCTTGGACCAATTCTTTCTAGACCTATTAACAGTCTTTTGTAAAATTAATTTGAGCTCCCTATTGCTCAACTCTACTTGACCACTAGACTGAGGGTGATAAGGAGATGCAATCCTATGATTAACGTCGTATTTAGCAAGCATCTTACGGAAAGCACCATGAATAAAGTGTGAACCACCATCAGTCATTAAGTATCTAGGGACTCCAAACCTAGGAAAAATAACTTCCTTAAGCATTTTAATAGAAGTGTTGTGATCAGCACTACTGGTTGGAATAGCTTCTACCCACTTAGTAATGTAATCAACAGCAACTAGAATATGAGTGTAACCATTAGAGGCAGGAAAAGGTCCCATATAATCAAAGCCCCAAACATCAAATGGCTCAATAACAAGTGAATAATTCATAGGCATTTCTTGACGTCTACTGATATTACCAATTCTCTGACATTCATCGCAAGACAAAACAAGCTTACGGGCATCCTTGAAGAGAGTAGGCCAATAAAAAGATTGCAATACCTTATGTGCAGTTCTATATCCAGCGTGATGTCCTCCATAAGCTTCGGAGTGACACTTGCGTAGGATCTGTTCTTGTTCATGCTCAGGTACACAACGTCTAATAATACCATCTACTCCTTCTTTATAAAGATGCGGGTCATCCCAAAAGTAATGTCGCAAGTCATAGAATTTTTTTTCTTTTGTTGGTATGTGAAGCTAGGCGGTATAAATTTAGCAACAATATAATTAGCATAATCAGCATACCATGGAGTGCTACGAGAAGTACTTATGACATTTAATTGCTCATCAGGAAAGCTATCATTAATAGGTAGTGGGTCATCAAGAACATTCTCTAGCCTAGACAATTTATCTGCAACGGGGTTCTCAGCTCCCTTTCTATCAACAATATGCAAATCAAATTCTTGAAGCAGGAGAACCCATCTAATAAGTCTAGGTTTTGCATCCTTCTTTTCCATAAGATACTTAATAGCAGCATGATCAGTGTGAATAGTAACTTTGGAATCAACAATATAAGTTCTAAACTTATCACAAGCAAACACCACTGCTAAAAATTCCTTTTCGGTAGTAGCATAATTTCTTTGAGCACTATCTAGAGTCTTACTAGCATAAGATAACATTTAATTTCTTATCAACTCTCTTCCCTAGAATAGCACCTACAGCATAATCACTAGCATCACACATAATTTCAAAGGGTAAATTCCAATCAGGTGGCTGAACAATAGGTGCAGAGACTAGTGCTTTCTTAAGTATTTCAAATGCTTCTACACAATCATCATCAAAGAAAAACGGTACATCTTTTTGTAATAAATTAGTCAGAGGACGAGAGATTTTTGAGAAGTCCTTAATGAACCTCCTATAAAATCCGGCGTGACCAAGGAAACTTCTTATACCTTTGATGTCCTTTGGACATGGCATCTTTTCAATAGCATCGACCTTGGCTTTATCAACTTCAATACCTCTTTCAGAAACTTTGTGCCCCAAGACAATACCTTCATTAACCATAAAGTAGCACTTTTCCCAATTCAAGACAAGATTAGTTTCTTCACATCTCTGCAAAACTCGATCAAGATTGCTTAAGCAATCATCAAAAGAGGAACCATAGACGGAAAAGTCATCCATGAAAACCACAAATTTTTTTTCGCAAAAGTCAGAGAATATAGCCATCATGCATCTTTGAAAGGTAACAAGTGCATTACATAAACCAAAAGGCATACGTCTATAAGCGAAAGTACCAAAAGGGCATGTAAAAGTAGTCTTTGATTGATCTTTAGCTGACACAAGTATTTGAGAGAAACCAGAATAACCATCTAGAAAGCAATAATGTCTATGTTTGCATAGTCTCTCTAGCATTTGATCAATAAAAGGTAAGGGGTAATGATCTTTCTTAGTAGCTTTATTTAACTTACGGAGATCAATTACCATACTATAACCTGTGATAATTCTTTGAGGGATCAATTCATCTTTATCATTAGGGACAACAGTAATACCTCCCTTCTTAGGGACACAATGAACAGGACTTACCCACTGACTATCAGCAACGGGATAAATTATACCTGCCTCTAGAAGCTTGAGTATTTCTTTTCTTACCACTTCTTTCATTTTAGGATTCAAACTTCGTTGAGGATCACAAACTGGTTTCGCATCAGCTTCCAAATTTATTTTATGTTGACATAGAGTGGGACTAATGCCCTTAAGATCATCCAGAGTATATCCAATAGCAGCACGGTGCTTCTTCAGAGTTTTCAATAATCTTTCTTCTTCATGCTCTGAAAGGTTAGCGCTAATAATAACAGGATATATTTTCTTTTCATTAAGATAAGCAAATTTAAGATTATCTGGCAACAGTTTAAGCTCAAACACGGGATCACCCTTGGGTGGAGGAGGATCCCCTAGGATTTCAACAAGTAAATTGTGTTGTAGAATAGGTTCTTGTTTAAAGAATACTTCATCTATTTCCCTTCTTTCATTCATAAACATATCATTTTCATGATCTAGCAAATACTGTTCTAAAGGATCACTAGGAGGTACAGCAATAGAGGCAAGACCAATAATTTCACCTTACTAGGAAATTCTTCTTCACGATGTTGTTTACTAAATTTAGAGAAATTAAACTCATGAACCATATCATCCAAGCCAACAGTAACAATATTCTTTTCGCAATCTATCATAGCATTAACAGTACGCAAGAAGGGTCTACCGAATATAATGGGACAAAAGCTATCTTGTGGAGAACCAAGAACAAGAAATTCAGCGGGATATTTGGTTTTCCCACACAAGACTTCAACATCTCTAACAATTCCGATTGGAGATATAGTATCTCTATTTGCAAGTTTAATTGTAACATCAATTTCTTCTAACTCTGCAGGTGCAATCTCATGCATAATTTCTTTGTATAAGTCAATGGGTATAACACTAGCACTAGCACCCATATCACATAAGCCATGATAACAATGATCTCCTATTTTAACAGAAATAACAGGCACGCCTACCACAGGTCTATGTTTATCTCTATCACAGGGTTTAGCAATTCTAGCAGTTTCACCAGTGAATTGAATAACATGCCCATCAATATTATCCGACAAGAGATCTTTAACAATAGCAATATTGGGTTCTACTTTGACTTGCTCAGGAGGTGTATAAGTCCTAATATTGCTTTTACGAACAACAGCTGAAGCTTTAGCATGATCCTTCATTCTAACAGGGAAAGGGGGTTTCTCAACATAAGAAGTAGGAACAATAGGATCATTGTAAGTGACAATCTTTTCTTCAACTTTAATAGGTGCGGCTACTTTTACTTCTATGGAGGATGATATTTAAACCACTTCTCCTTGGGGAGATCAACATAAGTAGCAAAAGATTCACAGAAAGAAGCTACTATCTCAGAGTCAAGTCCATATTTAGTGCTAAACTTATGGAAAACATCGTTATCCATAAAAGAATTAACACAATCAAACTTGGGTGTCATACCTGACTCCTTACCTTCGTCGAGGTCCCAATCTTCAGAATTGTGTTTAATTCTATCCAATAGATTCCATCCAAATTCAATAGACTTCATCATAAAAGAGCCAGCACAAGAAGTATCGAGCATGGTGCGATTATTATCAGAAACCCGAGCATAAAAAATCTAGAGAATTGTCAATTTTGAGAGCTCATGATTGGGGCATGAATATAACATTGATTTAAGCCTCCCCCAAGCTTGAGCGATGCTTTCTCCTTCGCGAGGCCAAAAATTATATATATAATTGCGATCACGATGAATAAGATGCATAGGGTAATACTTTTGATGAAATTCCAATTTCACTCTTTTATAGTTCCATGATCTCGTATCATCACATAGCCTATACCATGTCAATGTGTCTCCCCCCCAAAGATAAAGGGAAAGCCTTCTTCTTAACAACATCATCGGGTATACCTGCAAGCTTAAATAGTCCACAAATATCATCCACAAAGCGTAGATGTTCGTCAGGATGCTTTGTTCCATCTCCTATGAAAGTGTTAGCTAGCAGTTTTTCCATCATACCCGAAGGAATCTGAAAAGCAGTTTCATCTTCAATAGATTCAGTAGGTTCAGTGGGTTGAGGAGCAACTCTTGGCTCAACCGGACGGGGTGACGATACCCCAAACAAACCCTTCAAACAATTACTTTCCATAGTAACAAGTGACAGAAAATTTCAGCACACTAAATAAATTTTTGCTTACCAAATTCCACCTACCAAAGGCGCTTCACTCCCCGGCAACGGCGCCAGAAAAGAGTCTTCATGACCCACAAGTATATGGGATCTATAATAGTCCTTTCGATAAGTAAGAGTGTCGAACCCAACGAGGAGTAGAAGGAAATGATAAGCGGTTTTCATCAAGGTATTCTCTGCAAGTACTGAAATAAGTGGTAACAGATAGTTTTGTGATAAGATAAATTGTAACGAGCAACAAGTAACAAAAGTAAATAAAGTGCAGCAAGGTGGCCCAATCCTTTTTGTAGCAAAGGTCAAGCCTGGACAAACTCTGATAATAGTAAAAGCGCTCCCGAGGACACATGGGAATATCGTCAAGCTAGTTTTCATCATGCTCATATGATTCGCGTTCGTTACTTTGATAATTTAATATGTGGGTGGACCGGTGCTTGGGTACTTCCCTTACTTGGAAAAGCATCCCACTTATGATTAACCTCTATTGCAAGCATCCGCAACTACAACAAAAGAATTAAGGTAAACCTAACCATAGCATGAAACATGTGGATCCAAATCAGCCCTTTACGAAGCAATGCATAAACTAGGGTCTAAGCTTCTGTCACTCTAGCAACCCATCATCTACTTATTACTTCCCAATGCCTTCCTCTAGGCCCAAATAATGGTGAAGTGTTATGTAGTCGACGTTCACATAACACCACTAGAGGTTAGTCAACATACATCTTATCAAAATATCGAACGAATACCAAATTCACATGACTACTAATAGCAAGACTTCTTCCTTGTCCTGAGGAACAAACGTAACTACTCACAAAGCATATTCATGTTCATAATCAGAGGGGTAATAATGTGCATATAGGATCTGAACATATGATCTTCCACCAAATAAACCAACTAGCATCAACTACAAAGAGTAATCAACACTACTAGCAAACTACTAGCACCACCCGGACTTGGAGAGAAGAATTGGATACAAGAGATGAACTAGGGTTTGGAGATGAGATGGTGCTAGTGAAGATGTCGATGGAGATTGCCCTCTCCCGATGAGAGGAGTGTTGGTGATGACGATGGTGATGATGTCCCCCTCCCGGAGGGAAGTGTCCCCGGCAGAAAAGCTCCGCCAGAGCCCTAGATTGGTTCTGCCAAGGTTCCGCCTCGTGGGGGCAGAGTCTCGTCCCGAAAGGTTCTCTCTGGCTTTTTTTCTTATCGAAAGACTTCATATAGGAGAAGATGGGCGTCGGAGAGCCACCAGGGGGCCCATGTCACGACCGGTTTTTCAATAAAATTCTTATTGAGAAAATCGATCTCTTGATCCCAGTATAGGAAGAGTTATCCTTACTGGTAGACAAATACTTGAATACAGAAGACGAGTAGCATCAAATATATTATAGGGTTGAGCTGAGGCTGCTCAACAATCTATTACAAACACGCCAATATTGTACATAAGGGCGGTTATGACATAGGGGTGTGGTAACATGCTACTAGCTCGAGATAAAGGTGGTGGTGGATAACTTGACTCCTAAACTGGAAGCTCATCGAGCGTCGAGGTGAGGCTCGATGAATTTATTTCTGGGCTAGTGGAAGCGGATATAATACAGTGACCAAATCCAGGGTCGCACGAGACTGACTGGGATTCCTCTAGGCATCGGACTCACTATCGAATTCTTCATCCATGAGATCGCCTTCATCAACATCTGGCCAAATCAGCAAGCCAGGTGAGTACTTTGAAAGTACATGCAAGATAGTTCGGACAAAAGATATAACAAATGCATGCATGAATGCGTCATGAGCAAAAATAACGATGCTCATCCAAATAATAAAAACTGCACGACATGGTAAGTAAAACAATCAAGTGAAAACCGATCGGGTGTCTGGAATGACGCCTCGAAGGGTAAATAAAAAAAATCATGCCGCAGTCGGGCATCTAAGCGACACCACATAAAGGGCTTATATTGAAAAGTAAGAGACAAGAGTGCCACAGTCGGATGTCTGAGCGACATCTCAAAAAGGGCTTTTATTGAAAATAAATAACAAGTATGCCACAGTCGGACGTCTGAGCGACATCATGGAAAGGGCTTATATCAAAAGTAAATAACAAGCGTGCCACAGTCGGACGTCTGAGCGACATCACAGAAAGGGCTTATATCAAAAGTAAATGACAAGTGTGCCACAGTCGGACGTCTGAGCGACATCACAGTAAGGGCTTATATGAAAAGTAAATAACAAGCGTGCCACAGTCAGACGTCTGAGTGACATCACAGAAAGGGCTTATATCAAAAGTAAATGACAAGTGTGCCATAGTCGGACGTCTGAGCGACATCACAGAAAGGGCTTATACCAAAAGTAAATAACAAGTGTGCCACAGTCGAACGTCTGAGCGACATCACAGAAAGGGCTTATATCAAAAGTAAATAACAGGTTAGTCCATCCACAGGAATAAACTGTTAACCGGACTTAACACTCATGTGGTTCACCGGAGTTTATTACTGAGACTGACCTTTGACAAGATAAGATGGTCACAGTACTTGGACATGTACAAGATGACTCAAACATTTTTGACTCTGCAGAGTTTGTAGTAATTTTCCTACAGCCAACGGATTTTCCGTAGTCACAAAGGACTAGTTCCGTTTACGGTATTTCAGTAGAAACACATCTAACTAGTACACACCCATTCCACCTCATGATGGCAGGGATCACCCTTGACAAGGTCCAAGAAAAACTTTGAGATAGGGAGGTCACAACCTCGAATAGCATGGGATCAAATTTCTATACGCGCGCTCTAAGTGATGCCCCCCTCTCGGTCCCAACCGGAAACACCCATGCCCCCTGACCGGATGACGGACTTTAATCCAGGGCCATGGAACCCTCATCCTGGCCTCTCTATTTGGTGTGTACCAAGAAAACGGTTTGCAACTTACTAAGCCATATTCCTTGCGGAAAACATGTGGTAGTACAGGAAAGGAAATGAATAGGAATGTGACTTGATTCACGTTGACACTGAAGTCAGATAGACTAGCATAAGACTGGCATGCCACAACACTGCTATCTTACCCATTTTCATGCCATCACATGGCCATGCCAACTTATATCCAATACATATGGATTTCCGAAACTCACTTACTTCACCTTTGCATGAAATATAACATTTAACGAAATGCTCATAAACATGCCATGAAACTACTAAGATGCAAACATGTAACAACCACTCATCATATCAAAAGTTCAAACATGCTTGCCTGGTTCTGAGTAGTCGGAGTCTAACTTGGCGAAGTTCGCGGCTCCGTCACCTCCTCCGGTATCTACGGTGTAATAAAATACGTTCTTAACGTAAATACCGCGAGTGCACAGAAAAGTGTCCCAAATACTTTTCAAATAAATATGAAAAAAAACTAGACAGAAAAATAAAGATGACAGAAAAAGAATCAATCAAAAATCATTTTCTGTTTAAAAGTTATAAAGGTTTTAGAACCAGGGACTTATCTGTGATGAAACATAAAGTTTCCAGGGGCCAACTAAAAAAAACAGAAACGATTGGGAAAAAAGAGAAAACACTGACAAGGGGTCCCACCCATTAGGTTTAAATTTCAAAGGGGAAAAAACAGGGCTCGATGGCGCCCGAGAGCTGCGGTGGTCGCCGGCGGCGATCCACGGCGAGGCAAGGGGATCGGGTGGTAACTACGTGTTCAGCGTGTCCTTCCGCGTCGGTGGGTGGTGGTGGCGGTCGCCGGCGAGCACAACGTCGATGGCGGCCCTTGCTCCAGCGGACAGCGGCTCTGGTGGAGTTGGATCTCATCGGGGAGGGCTGTGGAGGTCAAATCGAACCCTGGGTTAGCTCTCTGGGTGCTTGAGGTGGCTACTGACGAGGTTTGGGCGTCGGGGATGGCCTCACCGGAGTGAATCGAGCTGGTGGCCGAGGCGGATCGGGGCGGCCGGAGTTGGGGGAGGAGACCTCCTCGAGGTCCTCCTAGTGGCTTGGCGGAGTGTTGGCGAGGTGCAGTGGTGGTGCGTGAAAGAGAGCGAGCTCGGGGATCCTTTTTATAGGCGATCCGAGGCGGTGGGCGTGAACGGAGTTCTCCGGCGATGGTTACGGCGGCGTAGAGCTTGGTCGGGGCGGTTTAGGGAGTTGGGCGTCAACGTGGAGTTCAACTGGTTCCGTTTTGACGCTAAACTAGCTTGGATTAGGAGTTCCGGGGGGGGGGATTCGACGGAACGGGGCGGCGCGGTCCCGTCGGCGGCAGAGGGCGCGCCCTGTGCTTGCCGGGCCACGACGACGGTGCTACGGGGGTGCGCTGGCATGCATGAGCCACGCGGAGGGCTAGGGGGTAAAGGGTGGCGCAAAACAGCGTAACGGGCCGGTGCTGGCTCCGTTTGGCCGCCACGGGTGGCCCTGCCACCGCAGAGGCTGCCGGTATTGAAGGTGCTCGCCGCCACCGATGCCTGCGTCCGTCCAAGTGGCCGTGCGGTGCTCTGGCCAGGGGGAAGAGGTTGTGCGCAAGGCGCCAAGGTGCACGGGTGATCAGTGACCATTCCCTGACGAAAAACGACACTGAAAACCCGAATTTACTGAACTTACTGAAAATGCACATGAACAGTGCCGGCCAAGTGTTCGACGAAATGATTTTGGCATGTGGGGATTTTATCTGAGGCTGATCTTTGGTGGGGTGGCCTCTCATTGCATCTGGGGGCTTCCCGAATTTTGGTAGAATTTTTGGGGAAGGGGAGATATGAATTTCACCAAATTTGACAAATCTAGTCCAAACTTGCAGTGAGAGAAACTTGAAAATTTTGAAAAGAGGAAGAGTGGATCTTGATGGTTCTAGGTTGTGGGTGCCAAGGACTATCCAGAGGAGTTGGTTTGAGATCAAAACTCAAAGAGAATTAGGCACTTGCTTTGCAAATCACCTAGGCTTAAATTAAATGACAGAATTGTTTTGGGGAGGAAAATAAATGTAATAAAATCCAAAAATGGATTTAACTTGTTGGGACAGAATGTTTGGATTGCCCCAAAGTGGAGGGAGGGGGTTTGGGATATTATACCATAAGAGGTATGGTAAATCCAAGGATGGTTCTACACAAGAGTGGCTCAAAAACTTTTGAGTTTCTTTTTAAAAGAAAGTAAATTTCCAAGAAATGTTTTTGAGAGAGATATATTTTAGAAAGGATTTAATAAGGCCCTTTTCAAACCAAACAAGGCTTTTACTGAAAACAAAAACA
>NC_041393.1:770929121-770930584 GCF_002162155.2 Triticum dicoccoides | reverse complement strand
GGCGCCCCCCACCCTCGTGAGCAGGGTGTGGGCCCCTTGGTCTTCATCTTTGGCGATGATTCTTCTTTATTTATTCTAAGGTATTCCGTGGAGTTTCCGGACTTTTGGAGTTGCACAGAATAGTCCTTCAATATTTGCTCCTTTTCCAGCCCAGAATTCCAGCTGCCGGCATTCTCCCTCTTCATGTAAACCTTGTAAAATAAGAGAGAATAGCCATAAGTATCGTGACATAACGTGAAATAACAGCCCATAATGCAATAAATATGATCATAAAAGCATGATGCAAAATGGACGTATCACTCATCATATTTACAAAAACAAAATAGGTCAAGTTCATACCAGCTTCTCTCATCTCAATCAGTCCATCATATATCGTCATTATTTCCTTTCACTTGCACGACCGAACGATGTGTATAATAATAAGAGTGTACGTCTGTTGGACTAAGCTGGAATCCGCAAGCATTCATTTCAAGAGAGAAGACAAGATAATATGGGCTCTTGGTTAAATAAACAATCATGCATATGAGAGCCACTAAACATTTTCAATATGGTCTTCTACTCTCAACCCCCAAACGAAAGAAAAGAGATAAAACTATTTACACGGGAAAGCTCCCAACAAGTAAAAAAAGAACGAGAAATCTTTTTGGGTTTCTTTTTAATTATTACTACTACAGGCGTGGAAATTAAACTAACTAATTTCTTGGGTTTTTTCATCAAATTTATCAAACACACAAGAAGAAAACAGAAAAAGAATTTAAACTAGCATGGATAATACAATGAAAGAGTATGAGCACCGACAACTAGAATAGTGTGTGAACATGAATGTAAAGTCGGTGGCATATACTTACTCCCCCAAGCTTAGGCTTTTGGCCTAAGTTGGTCTATGGCCATGGATAGCGACTACTCTCCCCGGTGTACTGAGGAGTGTCATCGTACTGCTACCGGTCGGCGATCTCCTCCGGATCCCACTGATAAGATGATGGACGATATGGGTCCAATGTTGGGGATCGTTGCAGAAATTAAAATTTTCTACGCATCAGCAAGATCAATCTATGGAGTTTACTAGCAACGGGAGGCGAGTGCATCTTCATACCTTTGAAGATCGCGATGCGGAAGCTTTGCAAGAACGCGGTCGGTGGAGTCATACACGAAGCGATTCAGATCGCGGCCGAATCCGATCATAGCACCGAACAATGGTGCCTCCGTGTTCAACACACGTGCCGCCTGGTGACGTCTCCCGCGCCTTGATCCAGCAAGGGAGAGGGAGAGGTTGGGGAAGACTCCGTCCAGTAGCAGCACGACGGCGTGGTGGTGGTGGTGGAGGAGCATGGCACTCCAGCAGGGCTTCGCCAAGCACTGCGAGAGACGAGGAGGGAGAGGGGTAGGGATGCGCCAAGAGAGAGGGAGACTCGTGTCTCTGGCAGCCCGAAAAACCCCACTATATATAGGGGAAGGGGAGGGGC
>NC_041393.1:770859505-770928700 GCF_002162155.2 Triticum dicoccoides | reverse complement strand
GCGGCCCACTTAGGGTTTCCATCTAGATACCCATGATGACTCCC
This sequence comes from Triticum dicoccoides, assembly GCF_002162155.2. Taxonomy (NCBI): domain Eukaryota; kingdom Viridiplantae; phylum Streptophyta; class Magnoliopsida; order Poales; family Poaceae; genus Triticum; species Triticum dicoccoides. The sequence goes on along the minus strand of NC_041393.1, from coordinate 770,928,656 downwards.
ACATGTTCCACGATGATCTCATCGGATAAATTTTTATACTATTTTTGGAACTAACATATTGATCCAATGCCCAGTGCCAGTTCCTGTTTGTTGCATGTTTTATGTTTCGCAGAAAACCAATATCAAACGGAGTCCAAACGGAATAAAAATGGACGGAGAATTATTTTGGAATAGTTGGGATTTCGCGGGGGAAGAATCAACGCGAAACGATGTCCGAGGTGGCCACGAGACAGGGGGCGCGCCCACACCCCCTGGGCACGCCTGGCACTCTCATGGGCCACCCGTAAGGCGGTTGATGCCCTTCTTTTGCCACAAGAAAGCTAATTTTATGAGAAAAATCTAGGCGAAAGATTCACCCCAATCGGAGTTACGGATCTCCAGATATAAAAGAAACGGTGAAGGGGCAGAATCTGAGAATGCAGAAACAGAGAGATAGATCCAATCTCGGAGGGGCTCTCGCCCCTCCCACACCATTGGAGCGAAGGACCAGACGGGAAACCCTTCTCCCATCCAGGTAGGAGGTCAAGGAAGAATAAGAAGAAGGGGGGCTCTCTCCCCTTTGCTTCCGGTGGCGCCGAAACACCGTCGGGGGCCATCATCATCACCGTGATCTACACCAACATCTCCATCATCTTCACCAACGTCTCCATCACCTTCCCCCATATATATTCAGCGGTCCACTCTCCCGCATCCCGCTGTACCCTCTACTAGAACATGGTGCTTTATGCTTCATATTATTATCCAATGATGTGTTGCCATCCTATGATGTCTGAGTAGATTTTTGTTGTCCTATCGGTGATTGATGAATTGCTATGATTGATTTGAGTTGCATGTTTTATTATTGTTGCTGTACTATGGTGCCCTCCATGTCACGCAAGCGTGAGGGATTCCCGCTACGGTGGGTGGGTGAGTGACAGAAGCACAGACCCGAGTAAGTAGGTTGTTTGCGTATGGGATAAAGGGGACTTGATACTTTAATGCTATGGTTGAGTTTTACCTTAATGAATCTTTAATAGTTGCGGATGCTTGCATAAGTGCATATGATCCAAGTAGAGAAAGTATGTTAGCTTATGCCTCTCCCACAAATAGAATTGCAATAGTGATTACCGGTCTAGTAACATAGTCAATTGCTTAGGGACAATTCCACAACTCCTACCACCACTTTTCCACACTCGCTATATTTACATTATTACTTCTTTATCTAAAACAGCCCCTAGCTTTTATTTACGTGCTCTTTATTATCTTGCAAACCTATCAAACAACACCTACAAAGTACTTCTAGTTTCATACTTATTCTAGGTAAAGCGAACGTCAAGCGTGCGTAGAGTTGTATCGGTGGTCGATAGAACTTGTGGGAATATTTATTCTATATTTAGCTCCTCGTTGGGTTCGACACTCTTACTTATCGAAAACTGTTGCGATCCCCTACACTTGTGGGTTATCAAGACCTTTTTCTGGCGCCATTGCCGGGGAGTCATAGCGTGGGGTGAATATTCTCGTGTGTGCTTGTTTGCTTTATCACTAAGTAATTTTTATTTGCTGTTCTAAGTTGTTCCCTATCTTTAGTTATGGATATGGAACACGAAAACCAAAAAGTTAGGTGTAGATGCTACTTATGGAGATGGGGAACCTCCTAAAACCCTCAATGCTTGTTATGTGAAATACATTATGTACTACTTTAATAATCCTAAGAAAACCCCATTCAATTATGTTATGGGAGACACATTGGATCAAAGTGAATACTTTAGGGATTATCGCTTGACACAAAAATGGAAACTATTATGGGATCAAATTCATATATTACGTTGGTATGCTCGTCAACTATGCTTGATACATGATTATACTTGTTGCTCTAGGATGAAGACTCCACACCTTCCCTTTTCATGCAAATTCAATGATAATACAACCTTAGCTTCTTATGCTAATGGTAGATATGATTACTATGATGTGGAACAAATAGAAGAGTTTGTTGCTTTTATGGGTGCTTATGAGATTGAATCTATGTTTAAAGAGTTTGATGATTTTGATGATGTAGTTTATAGACCTAAATTTTTGGCTATACTTAGATATTGCTATAAAAATTATGAATACAATTACAATATTAATGCATTTATTGAGAAAGTCTCCGCTGTCCAAGAAGAGACTAATATTTTGCAGGAAGCAATGGAAGAAGAAATTGACGAAACTGTGAGCTCATTGGATGAAAAAGATGATGAGGAGAGCGAAGAACAAAAGGAGGAAGAGCGGATTGATCACTCGTGCCCACCTTCTAATGATAGTAACTCTTCAACTCATGCATTGTTTAATTCCCCTTCGTGCTTACCAAAGGATGATTGCTATGATCCCGTTGATTCTCTTGAAATATCCCTTTTTGATGATGCTTGCTATGCTTGTGGCCAAGATGCCAATATGAATTATGTTTATGGAGATGAACTTGCTATAGTTCCTTATGTTAAACATCAAATTGTTGCTATTGCACCCACGCATGATAGTCCTATTATCTTTTTGAATTCTTCCTACTACACTATATCGGAGAAGTTTGTGCTTATTAAGGATTATATTGATGGGTTGCGTTCTACTACTACACATGATGATTTTGATAGATATAATATGCATGTTCTTGCTGCTCCTACTTGCAATTATTATGAGAGAGGAACTATATCTCCGCCTCTTTACGTTTCTAATATGATAGAATTGCAAGAAACTGTTTATACTATGCATTGGCCTTTACTTGGTGTGCATGAATTGTTCTTTTATGACATGTCGATGCATAGGAAGAGAGTTAGACTTCGTCATTACTTGATATATGTTACTTTGTGCTCACTTCTAAATTACAACTCATTCTTAATTAAAATTGGCTTTGATATACCTTGGGATCCGGGTGGATTCATTACTTGAGCACTTTATGCCTAGCTTAATGGCTTTAAAGAAAGCGCTGCCAGGGAGACAACCCGGAAGTTTTAGGGAGTCATTTATTTCTGTTGAGTGCTTTCATATAGTTTAAAAACAAAAAAAATAAAGAGGGGAACCTAAAAACTTTTCAAAAAGGAAAGTGAAAGTGAGAGAGACAAGCATTGTTGAAGTGGGAGCTAGCCTTGAACTTTGTTCATGCTCACGGAAACTTTGTGAATCTTGATTATATAAACTTTTCATCAAAAATAATTATCCCCTTTACAATTCCATTGTATTATAAAAATAATGTGCCAAGGTTTGCCTTTAGGATGTTTACAATGCTTGTTAGTTTGTACGGTGCAGGACAGAAACTTTGGCTGTACTGCTCGATTTTACATTTGTAACTGGAACGTCAAATGGTTCTGATTCCTTTTGCACTGTGTTTATGTACAACTTTTTTATATTTCCTAATTTTGGTAGAATTTGTGGGGTAGCATAAGTGTGGTGAATGTGCAGATTGCTACAGACTGTTCTGTTTTTGACAGATTCTGTTTTTGATCCATAGTTTGCTTGTTTTGATGAAACTATCAATTTATATTAGTGGATTAAGCCATGGAAAAAATATATTACAGTAGACACAATGAAAAAACAAAATATGAATTGGTTTGCAACAGTACTTAGAGTAGTGATTTGCTTTATTATACTAACGGATCTTACCGAGTTTTCTGTTGAAGTTTTGCGTGGATGAAGTGTCTAATCGAGGAGGTCTCGATATGAGGAAAAGGAAGAGAGGCAAGAGCTCAAGCTTGGGGATGCCCGAGGCACCCCAAGTAAATATTCAAGGAGACTCAAGATTCTAAGCTTGGGGATGCCCCGGAAGGCATCTCCTCTTTCTTCAACAAGTATCGGTATGTTTTCGGATTCGTTTCTTTCATGCATTATGTGCAAGTCTTGGAGCGTCTTTTGCATTTAGTTTTCATTTTTCTTTTATGCACCATGCTTGTCGGTGTACTAGAGTAGGGGTACCCTAGTATCCCGAACTTGTGCACGGGCAGTTGCAGCACCCCGCGGCAAGGCTTGCCGGGTGACCGCCATGGTCCTCCATGGTTCCTTTGGAGCCATTCAAGAACAAAGTATTCAAGCCAAGAAGACAAGGCCCCGACAAGAGGAGCTTGCCGGGAAGGCCAACAAAGGCATCTCAAGGAACTTGTCGCGACGCGCCACGTGTCCCGGCGAGGCCCGGTGAGCGACAAGCTTCCGGACGCGACAAGACAACGACCGCGGCAAGGCGCTTGCCGCGGCAAGCTACCACTCTGTACCCGCGCTCCAGCACATCCACCAACGTGTCGCCCTGGGGCCTTTCCAGGCGCGCGTGGCAAGAGGCTGTGCAGCCAGCGGTGCGCGGTGGCAAGCGACGCTGACAAGATTTCCATTGTGGCGAGCGGTGGCGTCCCTGACGGTCCCTTTTTGCACTATTTGGGCGACATAGACGGGCATTTAATGCCTTTGTCCCCTACCGTCAGGGTTAGGTATGATACATTGTACAGGTAGTTGTACCAACCGCAATTCCTTTTCCATTTTTACCCTTGTCTACGTTGCCACCTGTCGGAGACCCCTTTAGCATATAAAAGGAGGCCCATGCGCAACGTAGAGGGGGGGTTGGAGGGCAGAAAACACTCACGCTCGGTCTCATTAGCAGCTAGTGTGTACTGTAGCACTCAGCGCTCCCGAGCAACAACTCAATACACTCAGACATGCAGCAGTAGGAGTATTATCTCTCCGGAGAGATCTGAAGCTGGGTAAACTGCTCGTGTGCTTCGCCTCGATCCTCTCTTCGTGTGATCTCCGCCCCCCGCCGAACCGAAAGGGGCTCGGTCCGCCGGTCCCATAGGTGTTCGTGGATCAGCTTCCCTGACATCTTTGGCGCGCCAGGTAGGGGGCGTTGAGGTTGTGTGAACCTGATCCGGCGTTCACACGAGCTAGATCTTCATCTTCTTCATCGACATGCCACCGAAGAAGAAGGCTTCGGCGGTAGCTGTTCCGTCCACGTCGATCCCACCACCACCGGAGCAAACGGGTGGTGGGGTAGACGGCGGCGGAAGAATGGGCATCGACGAGGGAGCTCACGGTGCTGCCAGGTCCAAGGACAAGGCTGCACAGACCTCGGTGTCCGTACATGCACCGCGCCCATCTCAGGAGGCGCAAGACCGACAGCGTCATGGTATTCGCAGGGTCGTACGTTCGTTGGACCAAGATCGAGCTGGTGGATCTCGGGGTGCTCAAGACCAGCATACACGCCAACATGCTGGCACGAGAGAGACACGGTCGCCTGGACGGGATACTGCTCCTTCTAACATAGTTAGAAGTCCGAGCATATCCTGCTCCTCGCACCGTTCGCCACTGCCGCCCACCACTCCAACAAAAGCTTTGGCACGAGCTCAACTGCTCCTGGATTACCCTCCAACGGCAGACAAGATCGATGAATGGAGGGCCACCATTCAGAGTCTCATCGGCTTCGCCAACGGCGACACTCCGCGGCAGCCGAGTACATCGCTGCCGCGGCAGGACTGCCGGGCACGAGCCGACGGCGACGAATCCGGTGGGGGTGCAACCACCATGCACTCTCCACCTCGAAGGCCAAGATCGCCGACTCGCCGGATCCACCTCGACAGCGACTCCACCACATCATCAGATCAACGAGCTCGTCGCGATCAGCACCAAGTTCTTCACGAACGACAGCAAGAAGAGGAAGTTGATTTCTGGTGACTATTTTCCGGCAGAGCTCCCCGAAGCCGCCGCCAAGAAGGTCCTCAAGATCAACACCAAGGGTGCTGAGGAGCATTCTTCTCCGGCAAGCCCTAGGGTTTGTTCCGTTGAAGCAGACGCTCCCGACAAGTTTTGCTCCTGCAAGCTTGCCGGGGAACGTCAAGCTCCGGCCGAGCCGCAGGTTGTCGCCGTAGAAGCGGATGTTCCCGCAGCAGCAGATGTGCCTTTAGTCCTTGTTGTCGAGCCGCAAGCTCCAGCATGGGCACAGCAGATTGTCCATTTCCTTCAGACGGGAGAACTTCCCGAAGAGCAAGAAGAAGCGGAAAGAGTAGCCCGGCAGTCAAGTATGTACCAGTTTGTTGACAACACACTGTACAGAAGAAGACTCAACGGCGTGAAATTGAAGTGTATTCACCGGGAAGACGGACAAAAGCTGTTGGCAGAGATACATGGAGGCATATGTGGTCACCACATTGGCACAAGAGCACTTGCCGGCAAAGCGTTCCGGCAAGGTTTCTTTTGGCCGACAGCCCTCCAGGATGCAATTGCACAAGTAACCAAGTGTGAAGCGTGCCAGTTCCATTCCAAGCAGATACACCAGCCAGCTCAAGCTCTCCAGACGATCCCTTTATCCTGGCCATTTTCGGTCTGGGGGCTCGACATCCTCGGCCCCTTTCCCCGAGCTGTCGGGGGCTTTGAGTACTTGTACGTTGCAATCGACAAGTTCACAAAGTGGCCAGAAGTGGAAGCAGTGAGGAAGGTGACAGCACAGTCAGCAGTCAAGTTCTTCAGGTCGATTGTTTGCCGCTTCGGGATCCCTAACAGGATCATCACCGACAATGGCACGCAATTCACGAGCCGCACCTTCATGCAGTACGTCCAAGATCTTGGTGCCAAGGTCTGCTTCGCTTCTGTTGCTCATCCGAGAAGTAACGGTCAAGCGGAGAGGGCGAATGCTGAAGTGCTGCACGGGCTCAAGACCAGGACTTTCGACAGGCTGCGCAAGTGCGGAGAGAACTGGATTGAGGAGCTGCCGGTGGTTCTTTGGTCGGTCAGGACAACGCCAAATCGAGCCACTGGCCAGACACCTTTCGCTCTAGTCTATGGAGCAGAGGCAGTTCTCCCCACGGAACTCGTATACGGGTCACCTCGAGTGCTCGCTTATGATGAGCTTGAGCAAGAGCAGTTGCGACAAGATGACGCGCTGCTCCTCGAGGAGGACCGTCTTCAGGCCGCTGTACGAGCTGCTCGATACCAGCAAGCTTTGCGCCGCTACCATAGCCGCAAAGTTAATGCCAGAAGTCTCGAGGAAGGCGACCTTGTTCTTCGGCGCGTTCAGTCCGCCAAGAATTCCAACAAGTTGACACCGAAGTGGGAAGGCCCTTACCGGGTGAAACGAGTCACTAGGCCTGGCGCTGTCCGCCTTGAGACCGAAGATGGCATTCCGGTGAGCAACTCCTGGAACATTGAGCATCTTCGTAAGTTTTACCCATAAGGCGCGGTTGCCGGAACCTATTCCGACAACCACCTTTTGTACAAGTCTTGCCTATGTTGCGTGTAATCCTTTGTACAAAGCCGGGCGCAGACCCCGTGCGTAAGTAGAGCTCATGTGCTCCGCACATCTTGTCAATTTCATGCTTTCTACTTTTCTTTGCATGCGTTATCTGACACTTCGTGCAGCGCCTACCCCCGATAAGCAACAATGAGCTGTAAGGCCCCATATCTTTATTTTCTCTTCTTTCTCTTCCTCAAAGAAGGGAAGGTTCCCTCGCCCACAAGTTTGCCGGGGGGAAAGGAGAAGATAATGGTGTGGACCAAGCGTCGTTCGAGGATGTTTCGCCTTACCGGGAAGCAAACGACAGAAAAGCTAAGTTGCTAAAGTTTGAGCAATCAGTTTTAAAATTTTTAAGTTATCTTCCTCGAACGACCGTGCTTTGTATGGAAAACCTGTGCGCGGAGGAACCAACTCGTAGCTAGTTGCGCCCTTACTTTGTCTCAAGTCCGCTCAACAACTTAAGTGAGCTGCGACTAGTTGCGACAAGGTTTCTTGTCGGTAGCGGCACCGCCAGCAGGCTACTGACTTCCCGCACTCAGCGCTCACGGCTAAGGTGCCTGCGCCGACAAGTTCCCTAAAAGCGTAGGGCAAAAACATACAAAGGAAGGAATCAAGTAAAGGAAATAACATAGCAATCGCTACCCAAAATAGAGTCATATTATAAGATAGCTTGTCGCAGCTCTAACAGATTGTTCTCATAACATGACCAACAGCGACAAGAAAAAGAGAAAACGGGCAGCCTAATCTACGCGATCGCCCTCAACCCGCTGACCTTGTCCACAATGGGTGCGACAAGGGTCTTGAGCGCTTCCAGATTAGCATCCGGCGGCAAGGTCCTGAGGACGTTGTTGAGGTTGAGGCCTGGGTTGCGGAAGGCCACCTTCACCAGCACCTTTTGAAGAGCTCCCGCGCAGATCTTGCGCGACTCATCGGCCAGCTGCTTTGGGATCTTCTCCCGGAGTCGCTGGAGGGCCGTCGCCACGCCTTTGAAGAACAAGCTGAGCATGGCACTGGGTTGGTGGTGCTCATCGGAGGAATACCCGAGATCCTCCATCCCCAGCTGCGCCAGCTCCCTGTCGATGGCTGCGGCAACACCCAGGATCTCTCCCACGACGCCGCATTCGACGCGTGCCGTTCGAGGAGGGTGCGGTGGATACAGAGTGAAATACGGCGTAACCCAGGCCGCGCGTGCCCGTGCCCTGTTTTGGGCCTGGCCCAAGAGCGCTCGGCATCGTGTGTGGCCCAGGCCTGGGGGCTCCTGTCGGTGTACTAGAGTAGGGGTACCCTAGTATCCCGAACTTGTGCACGGGCAGTTGCAGCACCCCGCGGCAAGGCTTGCCGGGTGACCGCCAAGTTCCTCCATGGTTCCTTTGGAGCCATTCAAGAACAAAGAATTCAAGCCAAGGAGACAAGGCCCCGACAAGAGGAGCTTGCCGGGAAGGCCAACCAAGGCATCTCAAGGAACTTGCCGCGACGCGCCACGCGTCCCGGCGAGGCCCGGTGAGCGACAAGCTTCCGGACGCAACAAGACAACGACCGCGGCAAGGCGCTTGTCGTGTGCAACACGTTGGTGGATGTGCTGGAGCGCGGGTACAGAGTGGTAGCTTGTCGCGGCAAGCGCCTTGCCGCGGTCGTTGTCTTGTTGCGTCCGGAAGCTTGTCGCTCACCGGGCCTCGCCGGGACGCGTGGCGCGTCGCGGCAAGTTCCTTGAGATGCCTTGGTTGGCCTTCCCGGCAAGCTCCTCTTGCCGGGGCCTTGTCTCCTTGGCTTGAATTCTTTGTTCTTGAATGGCTCCAAAGGAACCATGGAGGACCTTGGCGGTCACCCGGCAAGCCTTGCCGCGGGGTGCTGCAACTGCCCGTGCACAAGTTCGGATACTAGGGTACCCCTACTCTAGTACACCGACAGGAGCCCCCGGGCCTGGGCCACACACGATGCCGAGCGCTCTTGGGCCAGGCCCAAAACAGGGCACGGGCACGCGCGGCCTGGGTTACGCCGTAGTTCACTCTGTATCCACCGCACCCTCCTCGAACGGCACGCATCGAATGTGGCGTCGTGGGAGAGATCCTGGGTGTTGCCGCAGCCATCGACAGGGAGCTGGCGCAGCTGGGGTTGGAGGATCTCGGGTATTCCTCCGATGAGCACCACCAACCCAGTGCCATGCTCAGCTTGTTCTTCAAAGGCGTGGCGACGGCCCTCCAGCGACTCTGGGAGAAGATCCCAAAGCAGCTGGCCGACGAGTCGCGCAAGATCTGTGCGGGAGCTCTTCAAAAGGTGCTGGTGAAGGTGGCCTTCCGCAACCCAGGCCTCAACCTCAACAACGTCCTCAGGACCTTGCCGCCGGATGCTAATCTGGAAGCGCTCAAGACCCTTGTCGCACCCATTGTGGACAAGGTCAGCGGGATCAAGAGGGTTGAGGGCGATCGCGTAGATTAGGCTGCCCGTTTTCTCTTTTTCTTGTCGCTGCTGGTCATGTTATGAGAACAATCTGTTAGAGCTGCGACAAGCTATCTTATAATATGACTCTATTTTGGGTAGCGATTGCTATGTTATTTCCTTTACTTGATTCCTTCCTTTGTATGTTTTTGCCCTACGCTTTTAGGGAACTTGTCGGCGCAGGCACCTTAGCCGTGAGCGCTGAGTGCGGGACGTCAGCAGCCTGCTGGCGGCGCCGCTACCGACAAGAAACCTTGTCGCAACTAGTCGCAGCTCACTTAAGTTGTTGAGCGGACTTGAGACAAAGTAAGGGCGCAACTAGCTACGAGTTGGTTCCTCCGCACACAGGTTTTCCATACAAAGCACGGTCGTTCGAGGAAGATAACTTAAAAATTTTAAAACTGATTGCTCAAACTTTAGCAACTTAGCTTTTCTGTCGTTTGCTTCCCGGTAAGGCGAAACATCCTCGAACGACGCTTGGTCCACACCATTATCTTCTCCTTTCCCCCCGGCAAACTTGTGGGCGAGGGAACCTTCCCTTCTTTGAGGAACAGAAAGAAGAGAAAATAAAGATATGGGGCCTTACGGCTCATTGTTGCTTATCGGGGGTAGGCGCTGCACGAAGTGTCAGATAACGCATGCAAAGAAAAGTAGAAAGCATGAAATTGACAAGATGTGCGGAGCACATGAGCTCTACTTACGCACGGGGTCTGCGCCCGGCTTTGTACAAAGGATTACATGCAACATCGGCAAGACTTGTACAAAAGGTGGTTGCCGGAATAGGTTCCGGCAACCGCGCCTTACGGGTAAAACTTACGAAGATGCTCAATGTTCCAGGAGTTGCTCACCGGAATGCCATCTTCGGTCTCAAGGCGGACAGCGCCAGGCCTAGTGACTCGTTTCACCCGGTAAGGGCCTTCCCACTTCGGCGTCAACTTGTTGGAATTCTTGGCGGACTGAACGCGCCGAAGAACAAGGTCGCCTTCCTCGAGACTTCTGGCATTAACTTTGCGGCTATGGTAGCGGCGCAAAGCTTGCTGGTATCGAGCAGCTCGTACAGCGGCCTGAAGACGGTCCTCCTCGAGGAGCAGCGCATCATCTTGTCGCAACTGCTCTTGCTCAAGCTCATCATAAGCGAGCACTCGAGGTGACCCGTATACGAGTTCCGTGGGGAGAACTGCCTCTGCTCCATAGACTAGAGCGAAAGGTGTCTGGCCAGTGGCTCGATTTGGCGTTGTCCTGACCGACCAAAGAACCACCGGCAGCTCCTCAATCCAGTTCTTTCCGCACTTGCGCAGCCTGTCGAAAGTCCTGGTCTTGAGCCCGCGCAGCACTTCAGCATTCGCCCTCTCCGCTTGACCGTTACTTCTCGGATGAGCAACAGAAGCGAAGCAGACCTTGGCGCCAAGATCTTGGACGTACTGCATGAAGGTGCGGCTCGTGAATTGCGTGCCATTGTCGGTGATGATCCTGTTAGGGATCCCGAAGCGGCAAACAATCGACCTGAAGAACTTGACTGCTGACTGTGCTGTCACCTTCCTCACTGCTTCCACTTCTGGCCACTTTGTGAACTTGTCGATTGCAACGTACAAGTACTCAAAGCCCCCGACAGCTCGGGGAAAGGGGCCGAGGATGTCGAGCCCCCAGACCGAAAATGGCCAGGATAAAGGGATCGTCTGGAGAGCTTGAGCTGGCTGGTGTATCTGCTTGGAATGGAACTGGCACGCTTCACACTTGGTTACTTGTGCAATTGCATCCTGGAGGGCTGTCGGCCAAAAGAAACCTTGCCGGAACGCTTTGCCGGCAAGTGCTCTTGCGCCAATGTGGTGACCACATATGCCTCCATGTATCTCTGCCAACAGCTTTTGTCCGTCTTCTGTACAGTGTGTTGTCAACAAACTGGTACATACTTGACTGCCGGGCTACTCTTTCCGCTTCTTCTTGCTCTTCGAGAAGTTCTCCTGTCTGAAGGAAACGGACAATCTGCTGTGCCCATGCTGGATCTTGCGGCTCGACAACAAGGACTAAAGGCACATCTGTTGCTGCGGGAACATCCACTTCTACGGCGAGAACCTGCGGCTCAGCCGGAGCTTGACGTTCCCCGGCAAGCTTGCCGGAGCAAAACTTGTCGGGAGCGTCTGCTTCAACGTAACAAACCCTAGGGCTTGCCGGAGCAGAATGCTCCTCAGCACCCTTGGTGTTGATCTTGAGGACCTTCTTGGCGGCGGCTTCGGGGAGCTCTGCCGGAAAATAGTCACCAGAAATCAACTTCCTCTTCTTGCTGTCGTTCGTGAAGAACTTGGCGCTGATCGCGACGAGCTCGTGGATCTGATGATGCGGTGGAGTCGCTGTCGAGGTGGATCCGGCAAGTCGGCGATCTTGGCCTTCGGGGTGGAGAGTGCATGGTGGTTGCACCCCCACCGGATTCGTCGCCGTCGGCTCGTGCCCGGCAGTCCTGCCGCGGCAGCGATGTACTCGGCTGCCGCGGAGTGTCGCCGTTGGCGAAGCTGATGAGACTCTGAATGGTGGCCCTCCATTCATCGATCTTGTCTGCCGTTTAGTGTAATCCAGGAGCAATTGAGCTCGCGCCAAAGCTTCTGTTGGAGTGGTGGGCGGCAGTGGCGAACGGTACGAGGAGCGGGATATGCTCGGACTTCTAACTATGTTAGAAGGAGCAGTATCCCGTCCAGGCGACCGTGTCTCGCTCGTGCCAGCATGTTGGCGTGTATGCTGGTCTTGAGCACCCCGAGATCCACCAGCTCGATCTTGGTCCAACGAACGTATGGCCCTGCGAATACCATGACGCTGTCGGTCCTGCGCCTCCTCAGATGGGCGCGGTGCATGTACGGACGCCGAGGTCTCCGCAGCCTTGTCCTTGGACCTGGCAGCACCATGAGCTCCCTCGTCGATGCCCGTTCTTCCGCCGGCGTCTACCCCACCACCCGTTTGCTCCGGTGGTGGTGGGATCGACGTGGACGGAACAGCTGCCGCCAAAGCCTTCTTCTTCAGTGGCATGTCGATGAAGAAGATGAAGATCTAGCTCGTGTGAACGCCGGATCAGGTTCACACAACCTCAACGCCCCTACCTGGCGCGCCAAAGATGTTGGGGAAGGCTGATCCACGAACACCTATGGGACCGGCGGACCGAGCCCCTTTCGGTTCGGCGGGGGGCGGAGATCGCATGGAGAGTGGATCGAGGCGAAGCACACGAGCAGTTTACCCAGCTTCAGAGCTCTCCGGAAAGATAATACTCCTACTACTGCATGTCTGAGTGTATTGAGTTCTTGCTTGGGAGCGCTGAGTGCTACAGTACACACTAGCTGCTAACGAGACCGAGCGTGAGTGTTTTTCTGCCCTCGAACCCCCCCTCTACGTTGCGCATGGGCCTCCTTTTATATGCTAAAGGGGTCTCCGACAGGTGGCAACGTAGACAAGGGTAAAAATGGAAAAGGAATTGCGGTTGATACAACTACCTGTACAGTGTATCAAACCTAACCCTGACGGCAGGGGACAAAGGCATTAAATGCTCGTCTACGTCGCTCAAATAGTGCAAAAAGGGACCGTCAGGGACGCCACCGCTCGCCATGATGGCAATCTTGTCAACGTCGCTTGCCACCGCGCACCGCTGGCTGCACAGCCTCTTGCCACGCGCGCCTGGAAAGGCCCTAGGGTGACACGTTGGTGGATCTGCTGGAGCGCGGGTACAGAGTGGTAGCTTCCCGCGGCAAGCGCCTTGCCGCGGTCGTTGTCTTGTCATGTCCGGAAGCTTGTCGCTCACCGGGCCTCGCCGGGACGCGTGGCGCGTTGCGGCAAGTTCCTTGAGATGCCTTGGTTGGCCTTCCCGGCAAGCTCCTCTTGCCGGGGCCTTGTCTCCTTGGCTTGAATACTTTGTTCTTGAATGGCTCCAAAGGAACCATGGAGGACCTTGGCGGTCACCCGGCAAGCCTTGCCACGGGGTGCTGCAACTGCCCGTGCACAAGTTCGGGATACTAGGGTACCCCTACTCTAGTACACCGACAATGCTGGTATGAGATAGTCCTTGGTTGATTTATATAATTCTCATTGCACTTCATTTAATTCTTTTGAGTATGGCTTTATAGAATGCGTCATGTGCTTCACGTATATCGTTTGATGTTTGGATTGCCTGTTTCTCTTCACATAGAGAACCGCCATTTGTAGAATGCTCTTTTGCTTCATTTATATTTGTTAGAGCGTGGGCATATCTTTTGTAGAAAGAATTAATCTCTCTTGCGTCATTTATATCTATTTAGAGAGATGACAAGAATTGGTCATTCACATGGTTAGTCATAAAATCCTACATAAACTTGTAGATCGCTGAATATGATATGTTTGATTCCTTGCAATAGTTTTGCGATATAAAGATGGTGATATTAGAGTCATGCTAGTGGGTGGTTGTGGATTGTAGAGACACTTTTGTTGAGGTTTGCAAGTCCCGTAGCATGCACGTATGGTAACCGTTGTGTGACAAATTTGAAGCATGGGGTGTTTCTTTGATTGTCTTCCTTATGAGTGGCAGTCGGGGACGAGCGATGGTCTTTTCCTACCAATCTATCCCCCTAGGGGCATGCATAGTAGTACTTTGCTTCGAGGGCTAATAAACTTTTGCAATAAGTATATGAGTTCTTTATGACTAATGTGAATCCATGGATTATACGCACTTTTACCTTTCCATCATTGCTAGCCTCTTCGGTACCGTGCATTGCCCTTTCTCACCTCGAGAGTTGGTACAAACTTCGCCGGTGCATCCAAACCCCATGATACGATACGCTCTATCACACATAAGCCTCATTATATTTTCCTCAAAACAGCCACCATACCTACCTATCATGGCATTTCCATAGCCATTCCGAGATATATTGCCATGGAACTTCCATCATCATCATATACATGACTTGAGCATTCATTGTCATATTGCCTTTCATGATCGTAAGATAGCTAGCATGATGTTTTCATGGCTTGTCCGTTTTTTGATGCCATTGCTACGCTAGATCATTGCACATCCCGGTACACCGCCGGAGGCATTCATATAGAGTCATATCTTTGTTCTAGTATCGAGTTGTAATATCGAGTTGTAAGTAAATAAAAGTGTGATGATCATCATTATAGAGCATTGCCCCATAAAAAAAGAAAAAGAAAAAAAAAGGGAAAGGCCAAAGAATCCTAAATAAAAAAGGGGGGCAGGAGGCCCACCCAAAAAGAAAAAAAAGAAAAAAATGAAAAAGAAAAGGGGCAATGTTACTATCCTTTTACCACACTTGTTCTTCAAAGTAGCACCATGTTCTTCGTATAGAGAGTCTCTTATGTTGTCACTTTCATATACTAGTGGGAATTTTTCATTATAGAACTTGGCTTGTCTATTCCAACGATGGGCTTCCTCAAATGCCCTAGGTCTTCATGAGCAAGCAAGTTGGATGCACACCCACTTAGTTTCTTTTGTTGAGCTTTCATACATTTATAGCTCTTAGTGCATCTGTTGCATGGCAATGCCTACTCCTCACATTGACATCAATTGATGGGCATCTCCATAGCCCGTTGATTAGCCGCGTCGATGTGAGACTTTCTCCCTTTTTTATCTTCTCCATATAAACCTCCACCATCATATTCTATTCCACCTATAGTGCTATATCCATGGCTTGCGCTCATGTATTGCGTGAGGGTTGAAAAAGCTGAAGCGCGTTAAAAAGTATGAACCAATTGCTCGGCTCGTCATCGGGGCTGTGCATGACGGGAGCATTTTGTGTGACGAAAATGAAGCATGGCCGAACTGTATGATTTTGTAGGGATAAGCTTGCTTTGGCCTTGTTGTTTTGAAAAGACATGATTGCTTTATTGGTACGCTTGAAGTATTATCATTTTTTGTGTCAAATGATAGACTATTGCTTTGAATCACTCGTGTCTTAATATTCATGCCATGATTAGACATATGATCAAGATTATGCTAGGTAGCATTCCACATCAAAAATTATCTTTTTTATCATTTACCTACTCGAGGATGAGCAGGAATTAAGCTTGGGGATGCTGATACATCTCCGTCGTATCTATAATTTTTGATTGTTCCATGCCAATATTCTTCAAATTTCATATACTTTTGGCAAATTTTTATATTATTTTTGGGACTAACATATTGATCCAGTGCCCAGTGCCAGTTCCTGTTTGTTGCATGTTTTATATTTCACAGAAAACCAATATCAAACGGAGTCCAAACGGGATAAAAACGGATGGAGAATTATTTTGGATTATTTGGGATTTTTCGGAGGAAGAATCAATGTGAAACGGTGTCCGAGGTGGCCACGAGACAGGGGGGCGCGCCCACACCCCCTGAGCGCGCCTAGCACTCTCGTGGTCCAACCGTAAGGCAGTTGATGCCCTTATTTTGCCGCAAGAAAGCTAATTTTATGAGAAAAATCTGGGCAAAGATTCACCCCAATCGGAGTTATGGATCTCCAGATATATAAGAAACGGTGAAGGGGCAGAATCTGAGAACGCAGAAACAGAGAGATAGATCCAATCTCGGAGGGGCTCTTGCCCCTCCCACGCCATGGGAGCCAAGGACCAGAGGGGAAACCCTTCTCCCATCTAGGGAGGAGGTAAAGGGAGAAGAAGAAGAAGAAGGGGGGCTCTCTCCCCTTGCTTCCGGTGGCGCCAGAATGCCGCCGGGGGGCCATCATCATCACTGCAATCTACACAGACACCTCCATCATCTTCACCAACGTCTCCATCACCTTCCCCCATCTATATTCGGCGGTCCACTCTCCCGCATCCCGCTGTACCCTCTACTTCAACATGGTGCTTTATGCTTCATATTATTATCCAATGATGTGTTTCCATCCTACGATGTCTGAGTAGATTTTCGTTGTCCTATCGGTGATTGATGAATTGCTATGATTGATTTGAGTTGCATGTTTTATTATTGGTGCTGTCCTGTGGTGCCCTCCGTGTCGCGCAAGCGTGAGGGATTCCCGCTGTAGGGTTTGCAATATATTTATGATTTGCTTATGGTGGGTGGCATGAGTGACAGAAGCACAGACCCGAGTAAGTAGGTTGTTTGCGTATGGGATAAAGGGGACTTGATACTTTAATGCAATGGTTCAGTTTAAACTTAATGAATCTTTAGTAGTTGCGGATGCTTGCTAGAGTTCCAATCATAAGTGCATATGATCCAAGTAGAGAAAGTATGTTAGCTTATGCCTCTCCCACAAATAGAATTGCAATAGTGATTACCGGTCTAGTAACATAGTCAATTGCTTAGGGACAATTCCACAACTCCTACCACCACTTTTCCACACTCGCTATATTTACTTTATTACTTCTTTATCTAAAATAGCCCCTAGATTTTATTTATGTGCTCTTTATTATCTTGCAAACCTATCAAACAACACCTACAAAGTACTTATAGTTTCATACTTGTTCTAGGTAAAGCAAACGTCAAGCGTGCGTAGAGTTGTATCGGTGGTCGATAGAACTTGAGGGAATATTTATTCTACCTGTAGCTCCTCATTGGGTTCGAAACTCTTACTTATCGAAAACTGTTGTGATCCCCTACACTTGTGGGTTATCAATGAACCACGATCTCAAGGATTCAATCAATCCCGTATACAATTCCCTTTGTCAATCAGCACGTTACTTGCCTGAGATTCGATCGTCGGTATCCCAATACCTTGTTCAATCTCGTTACCGACAAGTCACCTTACTCGTTCCGTAATGCATGATCCCTTGACCAACTACTTAGTCACGTTGAGATCATTATGATGATGCATTACCGAGTGGGCCCAGAGATACCTCTCCGTCATACGGAGTGACAAATCCCAGTCTCGATTCGTGCCAACCCAACAGACACTTTCGGAGATACCTGTAGTGCACCTTTATAGCCACCAAGTTACGTTGTGACGTTTGGTACACCCAAAGCATTCCTACGGTCTGGGAGTTGCACGATCTCATGGTCTAAGGAAATGATGCTTGACATTAGAAAAGCTCTACCAGACGAACTACATGATCTTGTGCTATGCTTAGGATTGGGTCTTGTCCATCACATCATTCTCTTGATGATGTGATCCTGTTATCAATGACATCCAATGTCCATGGTCAGGAAAACGTAACCATCTATTGATCAACGAGCTGGTCAACTAGAAGCTCACTAGGGACATGTTGTGGTCTATGTATTCACACATGTATTATGATTTCCGGATAACACAATTATAGCATGAACAATAGACAATTATCATGAATAAGGAAATATAATAATAACCATTTTATTATTACCTCTAGGGCCTATTTCAAACAGTCTCCCACTTGCACTAGAGTCAATAGTCTAGTTACATTGTGATGAATCGAACACCCATAGAATTCTGGTGTTGATCATGTTTCACCCGTGGAAGAGGTTTAGTCAATGGATCTGCGACATTCAAATCCGTATGCACTTTACAAATATCTATGTCTCCATTTTGAACATTTTCACGAATGGAGTTGAAGCGACCTTGATGTGCCTGGTCTTCTTGTGAAACATGGGCTCCTTGGCAAGGGCAATAACTCCAGTGTTGTCACAGAAAAGAGTCATCGTCCCCGACGCATTTGGAATAACTCCTAGGTTGGTAATGAACTCCTTCATCCAGATTGCTTCATGTGCTGCCTCCGAGGCTGCCATGTACTCCGCTTCACATGTAGATCCCGCCACGAAGCTTTGCTTGCAACTGCACCAGCTGACTGCCCCACCATTCAAAATATACACATATCCGGTTTGTGACTTAGATTCATCTAGATCTATGTTGAAGCTAGCATCAACGTAACCCTTTACGACGAGCTCTTCATCACCTCCATAAATGAGAAACATATCCTTAGTCCTTTTCAGGTACTTCAGGATGTTCTTGACCGCGGTCCAGTGTTCCATGCCGGGATTACTTTGGTACCTTCCTACCAAACTTACGGCGAGGTTCACATCAGGTCTGGTACACAGCATGGCATACATAATAGACCCAATGGCCGAGGCATAGGGGATGACACTCATCTTTTCTCTATCTTTTGCCATGGTCGGGCATTGAGCCGTGCTCAATCTCACACCTTGCAATACAGGCAAGAACCCCTTCTTGGACTGATCCATATTGAACTTCTTCAATATCTTATCAAGGTATGTGCTTTGTGAAAGACCTGTGAGGCGTCTCGATCTATCTCTATAGATCTTGATGCCTAATATGTAAGAAGCTTCTCCAAGGTCCTTCATTGAAAAACACTTATTCAAGTAGGCCTTTATGCTTTCCAAGAATTCTATGTCATTTCCCATCAATAGTATGTCATCCACATATAATATGAGAAATGCTACACAGATCCCACTCACTTTCTTGTAAACATAGGCTTCTCCATAAGTCTGTGTAAACCCAAACACTTCGATCATCTCATCAAAGTGAATGTTCCAACTCCGAGATGCTTGCACCAACCCATAGATTGAGCGCTGGAGCTTGCATACCTTGTCAGCATTCTTAGGATCGACAAAACATTCCGGCTGCATCATATACAATTCTTCCTTGAGGAAACCGTTAAGAAATGTTGTTTTGACGTCCAGTTGCCATATTTCATAATCATGGAATGCGGCAATTGCTAACATGATTCGGACGGACTTCAGCTTCGCTACGGGTGAGAAGGTCTCATCGTAGTCAACCCCTTGAACTTGTCGATAACCCTTAGCGACAAGTCGAGCTTTATAGATGGTAACATTACCATCCGCGTCCGTCTTCTTCTTAAAGATCCATTTATTTTCTATCGCTCGCCGATCATCGGGCGAGTATGTCAAAGTCCATACTTTGTTTTCATACATGGACCCTATCTCGGATTGCATGGTTTCAAGCCATTTGTTGGAATCTGGGCCCGCCATCGCTTCTTCATAGTTTGAAGGTTCACCGTTGTCTAACAACATGATTTCCAGGATAGGGCTGCCATACCACTCTGGTGCGGAACGTGTCCATGTGGACCTACGAAGTTCAGTGATAACTTGATCATGATTGTCATCATTAACTTCCTATCTATTCGGTGCAGGCACCACATAAACATTTTCTTGCGCTGCGCTACTCTCTGGTTCGAGAGGGGTCATCTCATCAAGTTCCACTTTCCTCCCACTTACCTGTTTCGAGAGAAACTCTTTCTCCAGAAAGGAATCATTCTTGGCAACGAAGATCTTGCCTTCGGATCTGAGGTAGAAGGTATACCCAACGGTTTCCTTCGGGTATCCTATGAAGACACATTTTTCCGACTTGGGTTCGAGCTTTTCAGGTTGAAGTTTCATGACATAAGCATCGCATCCCCAAAATTTTAGAAACGACAACTTAGGTTTCTTCCCAAACCATAATTCATACGGTGTCGTCTCAACGGATTTTGATGGAGCCCTATTTAAAGTGAATGCGGTAGTCTCTAAAACATAACCCCAAAATGATAGCGGTAGATCGGTAAGAGACATCATAGATCGCACCATATCTAGTAGAGTGCGATTACGACGTTCGGACACACCATTACGCTAAGATGTTCCAGGCGGCGTGAGTTGTGAAACAATTCCACATTTCCTTAACTGCGTGCCAAATTCGTGACTCAAATATTCCCCTCCACGATCTAATCGTAAGAACTTTATTTTCCTGTCAGGTTGATTTTCAACCTCACTCTAAAATTGCTTGAACTTTTCAAAGGTCTCGGACTTGTGTTTCGTTAAGTAGACATACCCATATCTGCTTAAGTCATTAGTGAGGGTGAGAACATAACGATAGCCACCGCGAGCCACAATGCTCATTGGACCACACACATCAGCATGTATGATTTCCAACAAGTTGGTTGCTCGCTCCGTTGTTCCGGAGAACGGAGTCTTGGTCATTTTTCCCATGAGGCATGGTTCGCACGTGTCAAATGATTCATAATCAAGAGACTCCAAAAGTCCATCTGCATGGAGTTTCTTCATGTGTTTGACACCAATGTGACCAAGGCGGTAGTGCCACAAGTATGTGGGACTATCATTATCAACCTTACATTTCTTGGCATTCACACTATGAATATGTGTAACATCACGTTCGAGATTCATTAAGAATAAACCATTGACCAGCGGGGCATGACCATAAAACATATCTCTTATATAAATAGAACAACCATTATTCTCGGATTTAAATGGGTAGCCATCTCGCATTAAACGAGATCCAGATACAATGTTCATGCTCAAAGCTGGCATAACAATTATTGAGGTTTAAAATTAATCTCGTAGGTAAATGTAGAGGCAGCGTGCCGACGGCGATCACGTCGACCTTGGAACCATTCCCGACGCGCATCGTCACCTCGTCCTTCGCCAGTCTCCACTTATTCCGCAGCTCCTGTTTTGAGTTACAAATATGAGCAACCGCACCGGTATCAAATACCCAGGAGATACTACGAGTACTGGTAAGGTACACATCAATAACATGTATATCACATATACCTTTGGTGTTGCCGGCCTACTTGTCTGCTAAGTACTTGGGGGCAGTTCCGCTTCCAGTGACCGTTTCCCTTGCAATAAAAGCACTCAGTCTCAGGCTTGGGTCCATTCTTTGGCTTCTTCCCGCCAGCTTGCTTACCGGGCGCGGCAACTTCCTTGCTGTCTTTCTTGAAGCTCTTTTTACCCTTGCCTTTCTTGAACGTAGTGGTTTTATTCACCATCAACACTTGATGTTCCTTTTTGATCTCCATCTCCGCTGATTTCAGCATTGAATACACCTCAGGAATGGTTTTCTCCATCCCCTGCATATTGAAGTTCATCACAAAGCTCTTGTCGCTAGGTGGAAGCAACTGAAGGATTCTGTCAACGACCGTGTCATCCGGGCGATTAACTCCAAGCTGAGACAAGCGATTGTGCAACCCAGACTTTTTGAGTATGTGTTTGCTGAGGGAACTATTCTCCTCCATCTTACAACTGTAGAACTTGTCGGAGACTTCATACCTCTCGACCCGGGCATGAGCTTGGAAAACCATTTTCAGCTCTTGGAACATCTCATATGGTCCGTGCAACTCAAAACGCTTTTGGAGCCCGGTTCTAAGCTGTAAAGTGCTACGCCTTGAGCTTCCGTTGGTTTTCCTTGAAGAGGAAAGGGTGATGCAGCAATAGTAGCGTAAGTATTTCCCTCAGTTTTGGAGAACCAAGGTATCAATCTAGTAGGAGGCTCCTCAAAAGTCCCACGCACCTACACAAACAAACAAAAAACTCGCAACCAACGCAATAAAGGGGTTGTCAATAACTACACAAACACATCTCCACAAGAGAGGGGGAGAACATTGTATTAAGATCCAAAAAGAGAGAAGAAGCCATCTAGCAAATAACTATGGACCCGAAGGTCTATGGTAAACTACTCAGAACTCATCGGAAGGGCTATGGTGTTGATGTAGAAGCCCTCCATGGTGGATTCCCCCTCCGGCAGAACACCGGCGACGGCTCCAAGATGGGATCTCGCGGATACAAAAGGCTACGATGGCGGAAATATTTCTTCGGTGGCTCCCTGGATGTTTTTGGGGTATGTAGGCTTATATAGGAGGAAGAAGTACGTAGGTGGCTGCCCGTGGGGCCCACGAGATAGGGGGCGCGCCCTATAGGGGGGCGCCCTACCCTCTCGTGGCCGCCTTGGCTGCTTCTTGACTTGCACTCCAAGTCCTTTGGATAACGTTCGTTGCAAAAATCACGCTTCCGAAGGTTTCATTCCGTTTGGACACCGTTTGATATTCCTTTTCTTCGAAATACTGAAATAGGCAAAAAAACAGCAATACGGCTGGGCCTCCGGTTAGTAGGTTAGTCCCAAAAATGGTAATAATGTATAAAATAAAGCCCATAAACATCCAAAAAAGGTAATATAATAACATGGAACAATCAAAAATTATAGATACGTTGGAGATGTATCAAGCATCCCCAAGCTTAATTCCTGCTCGTCCTCGAGTAGGTAAATAATAAAAACAGAATTTTTGATGTGGAATGCTACCTAGCATAATTCTCAATGTAATTTTCTTTCTTGTGGCATGAATGTTCAGATCCAAATGATTCAAGATAAAAGCTTACAAAACATAAAAATAATAATGCTTCAAAGCATACTAACAAATAATCATGTCCTATCAAAATAGCATAGCCAAAGAAAGCTTATCCCTACAAAATCATATAGTTAGGCCATGCTTCATTTTCATTACACAAAATACTCCCATCATGTACAACCCCGATGACGAGCCGAGCAATTGGTTCATACTTTTTAAAGCGCTTTAGCTTTTTTAAACTCTTACGCAATACATGAGCGCAGGCCATGGACATGGCACTATGGTGGTCTATTGTGGTGGTTGTGAGGACAAAAAGAGGGAGAATATAGTCTCACATCAACTAGGCGTATCGACGGGCTATGGAGATGCCCATCAATAGATATCAATGTGAGTGAGTAGGGATTGCCATGCAACGGATGCACTAGAGCTATAAATGTATGAAAGCTCAACAAAAGAAACAAAGTGGGTGTGCATCCAACTTGCTTGCTCATGAAGACCTAGGGCACTTTGAAGAAGCCCATCATTGGAATATGCAAGCCAAGTTCTATAATGAAAAATTCCCACTAGTATATGAAAGCGACAACATACGAGACTCTCTATCATGAAGATCATGGTGCTACTTTGAAGCACAAGTGTGGAAAAAGAGATAGTAGCAATTGTCCCTTCTCTATTTTTCTCTCATTTTATTTTTTTATTTTTCTTTTCTTTTTCTTTTTTTTTGCTTTTTCTTTTTCCTTTTTTTCTTTTCTTTTTGGTGGGCTTCCTTGGCCTCTTTTATTTTTATAAAGTAGGAAGTCTCATCCCGACTTGTGGGGGAATCATAGTCTTCATCATCCTTTCCTCACTGGGACAATGCTCTAATAATGAAGATCATCACACTTTTATTGATTTACAACTCAAAAATTACAACTCAAAGCTAGAACAAGATATGACTCTATATGAATGCCTCCGGCGGTGTACCGGGATATGCAATGAATCAAGAGCGACATGTATGAAAATTATGAAGGCGGCCTTGCCACAAATACGATGTCAACTACATGATCATGCAAAGAGCAATATGACAATGATGAAATGTGTCATAGTAAACGGAACGGTGGAAATTTACATGGCAATATATCTCGGAATGGCTATGGAAATGCCATAATAGGTAGGTATGGTGGCTGTTTTGAGGAAGGTAAATAATGGGTTCAATACCGGCGAAAGTTGCGCGGTAATAAGAAAGGCTAGCAAAGTGGAAGGATGAGTGTGCGTATATCCATGGACTCACATTAGTCATAGAGAACTCATATACTTATTGCAAAAGTCTACTTAGCCCTCGAAGCAAAGTACTACTACGCATGCCCCAAGAGGGATAGATTGGTAGGAGAAGACCATCGCTCGTCCCCGACTGCCACTCATAATGAACACAATCAAAAGAGCACCTCATGCAACAAATTTGTCACACAACTTTTACCATACGTGCATGCTACGGGACTTGCCAACTTCAACAAAATTATTTCTCAATTTCATAATTATCCACTAGCATGACCCTAACATTACAACCTTTATATCTCAAAACAATTATCAAGCATCAAAATGATCCTAATGTTGAATGCACTTTTTATGATAGTTTTTATTATACCCAACTTGGATGTTCATCATTCTAGGACCAAATTTGTAACCATAGAAAATACCATGCTGTTCTAAAAGACTCTCAAAATAATATAAGTTAAGCATGAGAGATTATCAATTTCTTCAAAATTAATCCACCACCATGCTCTAAAAGATATAAGTGAAGCACTAGAGCAAAAACTATCAAGCTCAAAAGATATAAGTGAAGCACATAGAGTATTCTAGCAAATTCTAATCAAATAGGCTTCTCCCAAAAGGTGTGTAAAACAAGAATGATTGTGGTAAACTAAAAAGCAAAGACTAATATAATACACGATGATCCAAGCAAAACACATATCATGTGGCGAATAAAAATATAGCTCCAACTAAAGTTACCAATGAACGAAGACAAAAGAGGGGATGCCTTCCCGGGGCATCCCCAAGCTTAGGCTTTTGGCTATCCTTGAATATCTTGGGGTGAAATGGGCATCCCTAAGCTTAGGCTCTTGCCACTCCTTATTCCATAGTCCATAAAAGCTTTACCCAAAACTTGAAAACTTCACAACACAAAACTCAACAGGAAATCTTATAAGCTCCGTTAGTGAAAGAAACAAAACCACCACATAAGGTACTGTAATGAACTCATTCTTTATTTATTTTGGTGTTAAACCTACTGTATTCCAAGTTCTATATGGTTCATACCCTTACATACTAGCCATAGACGCATCAAAATAAGCAAACAACACACGAAAAACAGAATCTGTCAAAAACAGAACAGTCTGTAGCAATCTGTAACTAACGCAAACTTCTAGAACTCTAAAAATCCTACCAAAATAGGACGTACTGGAAAATTTGTTTATTGATCATCAGAAAAAATAATCAATGCAAAATCACGTTTCTGTGATTTATTGATTTTTTCCTCTTGAGCGCAAAGTTTCTGTTTTTCAGCAGAATCAAATCAACTATCATCATAGGTTATCCTATAGGTTTTACCTGGCACAAACACTAATTAAAAGGTAAAAACACTTCTAAACAGAAAGTATATGCAAAATTTATTACTAAACAGGAACAAAAACAAAAAAACACAAAGAAAATTGGGTTGCCTCCCAACTAGCGCTATTGTTTAACGCCCCTAGCTAGGCATAAAAGTGAAGATAGATCTAAGTAGTGCCATCTTTGGCACTTGATTCATAGGTAGCTCACATGATAGATTCATAAGGTAATTTGAATTTATTTCTTGGAAAGAGCTCCATGCCTTTATTTAATGGAAATTGTAATCTAATATTCCCTTCCTTCATATCAATAATCGCACCAATCGTTCTAAGGAAAGGTCTACCAAGAATAATAGGGCTAGAAAGATTGCAATCTATATCAAGAACGATAAAATCAACGGGCACCAAATTTCTATTTGCAACAATATGGACATCATTCATCCTTCCCATTGGCTTTTTAATAGTGAAATCCGCAAGGTGCAAATTTAAAGAGCAATCATCAAGATCATGGAAACCTAGAATATCACATAAAGTTTTCGGAATCGTGGAAACACTAGCACCAAAATCACACAAAGATAAACACTCATGATCTTTAATTTAAACTTTATAGTAGGTTCCCACTCATCATTAAGTTTTCTAGGTATAGAAACTTCCAAATTAAGTTTTTCATCAAAAGATTGCATCAAGGCATCAACAATATGTTTGGTAAAAGCTTTATTTTGACTATAAGCATGTGGAGAATTAACAACGGATTGCAAAAAGGAAATAGAATCTTCTACAGAAAAATTATCATAATCAAATTCCTTGAAATCCGAGATAGTGGGTTCAATGCTACTTAAAGGCATGACCTCTCCAATCCCACTTTTACCAAATTTAGCATCAAGATCTAAAAACTGCGAAATCTTGGGACGCCTTCTAAATAAAGTTGACTCATCTCCAGTCCCATTATTATCAAGATTCATTGCAAAATAAAGATCTAATAGGGGACACATCAATAACTTTAAGATCTTCATCATTATTTTCATCTAACTTTTCTGGTTTGGCAGCCATCTTATTAACTAAGGTGGCTTGCTTAGCAAAAATTTTGGCTATAGCATTTTCAAGCCGGGTAATTTGAGCATTCACACCATAAAATTCTTTGTCCATATCATCAAGCTCCTTATTCATAAAACTCAAAAACCCTTTTTGTTCTTTAAGCTCTTTTCTGAAGAAATTATTATGCTCAAATTGCAACTTCATAAAGCTTCTAATATTCGATTCAATCTCATCCATCCTTCTAAGAAGGAGGTCGGTACTCTTAGGCAAAGCCAGAAGGACAAATAGGCACACAAGCAAACAGAAAAAAGGCAACAAAAAAGAGAGAGGAGATTGGGAAAGAGAGGGAGAATAAAACATCAAGGGTGAAGTGGGGGAGAGGAAAACGAGAGGAAAATGGCAAATAATGTAAATGCAAGGGAGATGAGTTTGTGATGGGTACTTGGTATGTCTTGAGTTGAGCGAAGACCTCCCCGGCAACGGCGCCAGAAATCCTTCTTGCTATGTCTTGAGCTTGCGTTGGTTTTCTAAGAAGAGGAAACGGTGATGCAGCAATAGCAGCGTAAGTATTTCCCTCAGTTTTTGAGAACCAAGGTATCAATCCAGTAGGACGCTCCTAAAAAGTCCCACACACCTACACAAACAAACAAAGAACTCACAACCCACACAATAAAGGGGTTGTCAATCCCTTCACGGCCACTTTCAAAAGTGAGATCTAATAGAGATAGTATGATAAGATAAATATATTTTATAATTTAGATGCAGAAAGTAAAGATGCAAATAAAAGTAGATTGGAAGCAAATATGATAAGAGATAGTCCCGGGGGCCATAGGTTTCACTAGAGGCTTATCTCAAGACAGCATAAGTGTTATGGTGGGTGAACAAATTACTGTCGAGCAATTGATAGAAAAGCGAATAGTTATGAGATTATCTAGGCATGATCATGTATATAGGCATCACTTCTGCAACATGTAGACTGACTCCTTCCCGCATCTACTACTATTACTCCACACATCGACCGACTCCTGCCTGCATCTAGAGTATTTAGTTCATAAAGAACAGAGTAACGCATTAAACAAGATGACATGATGTAGAGGTACAAATTCATGCAATATGATATAAACCCCATCTTTTTATCCCCGATGGCAACAATACAATACGTGTCTTGCAACCCTTTCTGTCACTGGGTAAGAACACCGCAAGATTGAACCCAAAGCTAAGAACTTCTCCCATGGCAAGAAAGATCAATCTAGTAGGCCAAAGCAAACTGATAATTCGAAGAGACTTGCAAAGATAACTCAATCATACATAAAAGAATTCAGAGAAGATTCAAATATTATGCATAGATAAACTTGATCATAAACCCACAATTCATCGGATCACAACAAACACACCGCAAAAGGAGTTTACATCGAATATATCTCCACAAGAGAGGGGGAGAACATTGTATTGAGATCCAAAAAGAGAGAAGAAGCCATCTAGCTAATAACTATGGACCCAAAGGTCTGTGGTAAACTACTCAGAACTCATCGGAAGGGCTATGGTGTTGATGTAGAAGCCCTCCGTGGTGGATTCCCCCTCCGGCAGAACGCCTGCGACGGCTCCAAGATGGGATCTCGCGGATACAGAAGGCTACGGTGGCGTAAATATTTCTTCGGTGGCTCCCTTGATGTTTCCGGGGTATGTAGGCTTATATAGGAGGAAGAAGTACATCGGTGGCCGTCCGAGGGGCCCATAAGACAGGGGGCGCGCCCTATAGGGGGGAGGGGCGCCCTACCCTCTCGTGGCCGCCTCGGCTGCTTCTTGACTTGCACTCCAAGTCCTCTGGATCACGGTAGTTCCAAAAATCACGCTTCCGAAGGTTTCATTCCATTTGGACTCCGTTTGATATTCCTTTTCTTCAAATACTGAAATAGGCAAAAAAACAGCAATACGGGCTGGGCCTCCGGTTACTAGGTTAGTCCCAGAAATGATAATAATGTGTAAAATAAAGCCCATAAACATCCAAAACAGGTAAAATAATAGCATGGAACAATCAAAAATTATAGATATGTTGGAGACATATCAATTATCCCCAAGCTTAATTCCTGCTCGTCCTCGAGTAGGTAAATGATAAAAACAGAATTTTTGATGTGGAATGCTACCTAGCATAATTCTCAATGTAATTTTCTTTATATTGGCATGAATGTTCCGATCCAAATGATTCAAGATAAAAGCTTACAAAACATAAAAATAATAATGCTTCAAAGCATACTAACAAATAATCATATCCAATCAAAATAACATAGCCAAAGAAAGCTTATCCCTACAAAATCATATAGTTAGGCCATGCTTCATTTTCATTACACAAAATACTCCCATCATGTACAACCCCGATGATGAGCCGACCAATTGGTTCATACTTTTTAACGCGCTTCAGCTTTTTTCAACTCTTACGCAATACATGAGCGCAAGCCATGGACATAGCACTATGGTGGTCTATTGTGGTGGTTGTGAGGACAAAAAGAGGGAGAAGATAGTCTCACATCAACTAGGCGTATCAACGGGCTATGGAGATGCCCATCAATAGATATCAATGTGAGTGAGTAGGGATTGCCATGCAACGGATGCACTAGAGCTATAAATGTATGAAATCTCAACAAAAGAAACTAAGTAGGTATGCATCCAACTTGCTTGCTCACGAAGACCTAGGGCACTTTGAAGAAGCCCATGATTGGAATATACAAGCCAAGTTCTATAATGAAAAATTCCCACTAGTATATGAAAGCGACAACATAGGAGACTCTCTATCATGAAGATCATGGTGCTACTTTGAAGCACAAGTGTGGAAAAAGAGATAGTAGCAATTGTCCCTCCTCTCTTTTTCTCTCATTTTATTTTTTTTCTTTTTCTTTTTTTTCTTCTTTTTTTCTTTTTCTTTTTCCTTTTTTTCCCTTTCTTTTTGGTGGGCTTCTTTGGCCTCTTTTATTTTTATAAAGTCCGAAGTCTCATCCCGACTTGTGGGGGAATCATCCTTTCCTTACTGGGACAATGCTCTAATAATGAAGATCATCACACTTTTATTGATTTACAACTCAAAAATTACAACTCAAAGCTAGAACAAGATATGACCCTATATGAATGCCTCCGGCGGTGTACCGGGATTTGCAATGAATCAAGAGCGACATGTATGAAAATTATGAAGGTGGCCTTGCCACAAATACGATGTCAACTACATGATCATGCAAAGAGCAATATGACAATAATGAAACGTGTCATAGTAGATGGAACGGTGAAAAGTTGCATGGCAATATATCTCGGAATGGCTATGGAAATGCCATAATAGTTAGGTATGGTAGCTGTTTTGAGGACGGTTAATAATGGGTGCAATAACGACGAGAGTTGCACGGTAATAAGAAAGGCTAGCAAAGTGGAAGGATGAGTGTGCGTATATCCATGGACTCACATTAGTCATAAAGAACTCATATACTTATTGCAAGAGTCTACTTAGCCCTTGAAGCAAAGTACTACTACGCATGCCCCAAGAGAGATAGATTGGTAGGAGAAGACCATCGCTCATCCCCGACTACCACTCATAAGGAAGACAATCAAAAGAGCACCTCATGCAACAAATTTGTCACACAACTTTTACCATACGTGCATGCTACGGGACTTGTCAACTTCAACAAAATTGTTACTCAATTTCATAACTATCCACTAGCATGACCCTAACATTACTACCTTTATATCTCAAAACAATTATCAAGCATCAAAATGATCCTAATGTTGAATGAACTTTTTATGATAGTTTTTATTATACCCAACTTGGATGTTCATCATTCTAGAACCAAATTTGTAACCATAGCAAATACCATGCTGTTCTAAAAGACTCTCAAAATAATATAAGTGAAGCATGAGAGACTAGCAATTTCTTCAAAATTAATCCACCGCCATGTTCTAAAAGATATAAGTGAAGCACTAGAGCAAAAACTATCAAGCTCAAAAGATATAAGTGAAGCACATAGAGTATCCTAGCAAATTCTAATCAAATAGGCTTCTCCCAAAAGGTGTGTAGAGCAAGAATTATTGTGGTAAACTAAAAAGCAAAGACTAATATAATACACGATGATCCAAGCAAAACACATATCATGTGGCGAATAAAAATATAGCTCCAAGTAAAGTTACCAATGAACGAAGACAAAAGAGGGGATGCCTTCCCGGGGCATCCAAAAGCTTAGGCTTTTGGCTATCCTTGAATATCTTGGGGTGCCATGGGCATCCTGAAGCTTAGGCTCTTGCCACTCTTTATTCCATAGTCCATAAAAGCTTTACCCAAAACTTGAAAACTTCACAACACAAAACTCAACAGGAAATCTTATAAGCTCCATTAGTGAAAGAAACAAAACTACCACATAAGGTACTGTAATGAACTCATTCTTTATTTATTTTGGTGTTAAACCTACTGTATTCCAAGTTCTCTATGGTTCATACCCTTACAAACTAGCCATAGATGCATCAAAAACAGAATCTGTCAAAAACAGAACAGTCTGTAGCTATCTGTAACTAACGCAAACTTCTGGAACTCTAAAACTCCTACCAAAATAGCACTTACTGGACAATTTGTTTATTGATCATCAGCAAACAGAATCAATGCAAAAGCTCGTTTCTGTGATTTATTGATTTTTTCCTCTTGAGTGCAAAGTTTCTGTTTTTCAGCAGAATCAAATCAACTATCATCATAGGTTATCCTATAGGTTCTACCTGGCACAAACACTAATTAAAAGATAAAAACACATCTAAACAGAAAGTAGATGCAAAATTTATTACTAAACAGAAAAAAAACAAAAAACACAAAGAAAATTGGGTTGCCTCCCAACTAGCGCTATCGTTTAACGCCCCTAGCTAGGCATAAAAGTGAAGATAGATCTAAGTAGTGCCATCTTTGGCACTTGATTCATAGGTAGCTCGCATGATAGATTCATAAGGTAATTTGACTTTATTTCTTGGAAAGTGCTCCATGCCTTTCTTTAATGGAAATTGGAATCTAATATTCCCTTCCTTCATATCAACAATCGCACCAATCGTTCTAAGGAAAGGTCTACCAAGAATAATAGGGCAAGAAAGATTGCAATCTATATCAAGAACGATAAAATTAAAGGGCACCAAATTTCTATCTGCAACAATAAGGACATCATTGATCCTTCCCATTGGCTTTTTAATAGTGGAATCCGCACGGTGCAAATTTAAAGAGCAATCATTAAGATCATGGAAACCTAGAATATCACATAAAGTTTTCAGAATCGTGGAAACACTAGCACCAAAATCACACAAAGGAAAACACTCATGATCTTTAATTTTAACCTTTATAGTAGGTTCCTACTCATCATTAAGTTTACTAGGTATAGAAACTTCTAAATTAAGTTTTTCATCAAAAGATTGCATCAAGGCATCAACAATATGTTTGGTAAAAGCTTTATTTTGACTATAAGCATGTGGAGAATTAACAACAGATTGCAACAAGGAAATAGAATCTTCTAAAGAAAAATTATCATAATCAAATTCCTTGAAATCCGAGATAGTGGGTTCAATGCTATTTAAAGTCATGACCTCTCCAATCCCACTTTTACCAAATTTAGCATCAAGAT
Organism: Triticum dicoccoides; assembly: GCF_002162155.2. Classification (NCBI taxonomy): domain Eukaryota; kingdom Viridiplantae; phylum Streptophyta; class Magnoliopsida; order Poales; family Poaceae; genus Triticum; species Triticum dicoccoides. The sequence continues at coordinate 770,896,737 of NC_041393.1, read as the reverse complement.
CTAAAAACTCCGAAATCTCGGGACGCCTTCTAAATAAAGTTGACTCATCTCCAGTCCCATTATTATCAAGATTCATATTGCAAAATAAAGATCTAATAGGGGACACATCAATAACTTTAAGATCTTCATCATTATTTTCATCTAACTTTTCTGGTTTGGCAGCCATCTTATTAACTAAGGTGGCTTGCTTATCAGAAATTTTGGCTATAGCATTTTCCAGCCGGGTAATTTGATCATTCACACTGTAAAATTCTTTGTCCATATCATCAAGCTCCTTATCCATAAAACTCAAAAACCCTTTTTGTTCTTTAAGCTCTTTTCTGAAGAAATTATTATGCTCAAATTGCAACTTCATAAAGCTTCTAATATTCGATTCAATCTCATCCATCCTTCTAAGAAGGAGGTCGGTACTCTTAGGCAAAGCCATAAGGACAAATAGGCACACAAGCAAACAGAAAAAAGGCAACGAAAAAGAGAGAGGAGATTGGGAAAGAGAGGGAGAATAAAACGGCAAGGGTGAAGTGGGGGAGAGGAAAACGAGAGGCAAATGGCAAATAATGTAAATGCGAGGGAGATGAGTTTGTGATGGGTACTTGGTATGTCTTGACTTGAGAGAAGACCTCCCCGGCAACGGCGCCAGAAATCCTTCTTGCTACATCTTGAGCTTGCGTTGGTTTTCTTTGAAGAGGAAAGGGTGTTGTAGCAATAGTAACGTAAGTATTTCCCTCGGTTTTTGAGAACCAAGGTATCAATCCAGTAGGACGCTCCTAAAAATTCCCACACACCTACACAAACAAACAAAGAACTCGCAACCAACGCAATAAAGGGGTTGTGAATCCCTTCAAGGCCACTTGCGAAAGTGAGATCTAATAGAGATAGTATGATAAGATAAATATATTTTATAATATAGATGCAGAAAGTAAAGATGCAAATAAAAGTAGATTGGAAGCAAATATGATAAGAGATAGTCCCGGGGGCCATAGGTTTCACTAGAGGCTTCTCTCAAGATAGCATAAGTATTATGGTGGGTGAACAAATTACTGTCGAGCAATTGATAGAAAAGCGAATAGTTATGAGATTATCTAGGCGTGATCATGTATATAGGCATCACGTCTGCAACAAGTAGACCGACTCCTTCCTGCATCTACTACTATTACTCCACACATCGACCGACTCCTGCCTGCATCTAGAGTATTAAGTTCATAAAGAACAGAGTAACGCATTAAGCAAGATGACATGATGTAGAGGTACAAATTCATGCAATATGATATAAACCCCATCTTTTATCCTCGATGGAAACAATACAATACATGTCTTGCAACCCTTTCTGTCGCTGGGTAAGAACAACGCAAGATTGAACCCAAAGCTACGAACTTCTCCCATGGCAAGAAAGATCAATCTAGTAGGCCAAACCAAACTGCTAATTCGAAGAGACTTGCAAAGATAACTCAATCATACATAAAAGAATTCAGAGATTCAAATATTATTCATAGATAAACTTGATCATAAACCCACAATTCATCGGATCACAACAAACACACCGCAAAAAGAGTTTATATCGAATAGATCTCCACAAGAGGGGGACAACATTGTATTGAGATCCAAAAAGAGAGAAGAAGCCATCTAGCTAATAACTATGGACCCGAAGGTCTGTGGTAAACTACTCAGAACTCATCGGAAGGGCTATGGTGTTGATGTAGAAGCCCTCCGTGGTGGATTCCCCCTCCGGCAGAACGCATGCGACGGCTCCAAGATGGGATCTCGCGGATACAGAAGGCTACGGTGGCGGAAATATTTCTTTGGTGGCTCCCTGGATGTTTTTGGGGTATGTGGGCTTATATAGGAGGAAGAAGTACGTCGGTGGCCGCCCGAGGGGCCCAAAAGACAGGGGGCGCGCCCTATAGGGGGGCTCCCTACCCTCTCGTGGCCGCCTCAGCTACTTCTTGACTTGCACTCCAAGTCCTCTGGATCAGGTTCGTTCCAAAAATCACGCTTCCGAAGGTTTCATTCCGTTTGGACTCCGTTTGATATTCCTTTTCTTCAAATACTGAAATAGGGAAAAAACAACAATATGGGTTGGGCCTCCGGTTAGTAGGTTAGTCCCAAAAATGATAATAATGTGTAAAATAAAGCCCATAAACATCCAAAACAGGTAAAATAATAGCATGGAACAATCAAAAATTATAGATACGTTGGAGACGTATCAAGCATCCCCAAGCTTAATTCCTGCTCGTCCTCGAGTAGGTAAATGATAAAAACAGAATTTTTGATGTGGAATGCCACCTAGCATAATTCCCAATGTAATTTTCTTTATTGTGGCATGAATGTTCCGATCCAAATGATTCAAGATAAAAGCTTACAAAACATAAAAATAATAATGCTTCAAAGCATACTAACAAATAATCATGTCCTATCAAAATAGCATAGCCAAAGAAAGCTTATCCCTACAAAATCATATAGTTAGGCCATGCTTCATTTTTATTACACAAAATACTCCCATCATGTACAACCCCGATGACGAGCCGAGCAATTGGTTCATACTTTTTAACGCGCTTCAGCTTTTTTCAACTCTTACGCAATACATGAACGCAAGCCATGGACATAGCACTATGGTGGCCTATTGTGGTGGTTGTGAGGACAAAAGGAGGGCGAAGATAGTCTCACATCAACTAGGCGTATCAACGGGCTATGGAGATGCCCATCAATAGATATCAATGTGAGTGAGTAGGGATTGCCATGCAACGGACGCACTAGAGCTATAAATGTATGAAATCTCAACAAAAGAAACTAAGTGGGTATGCATCCAACTTGCTTGCTCACGAAGACCTAGGGCACTTTGAAGAAGCCCATCATTGGAATATACAAGCCAAGTTCTATAATGAAAAATTCCCACTAGTATATGAAAGCGACAACATAGGAGACTCTCTATCATGAAGATCATGGTGCTACTTTGAAGCACAAGTGTGGAAAAAGAGATAGTAGCAATTGTCCCTTCTCTCTTTTTCTCTCATTTTATTTTTTTTCTCTTTCTTTTTTTTCTTCTTTTTTTTCCTTTTTTCTTTTCTTTTTGGTGGGCTTCTTTGGGCTCTTTTATTTTTATAAAGTCTGAAGTCTCATCCCGACTTGTGGGGGAATCATAGTCTTCATCATCCTTTCCTCACTGGGACAATGCTCTAATAATGAAGATCATCACACTTTTATTGATTTACAACTCAAAAATTACAACTCAAAGCTAGAACAAGATATGACTCTATATGAATGCCTCCGGCGGTGTACCGGGATATGCAATGAATCAAGAGCGACATGTATGAAATTTATGAAGGTGGCCTTGCCACAAATACGATGTCAACTACATGATCATGCAAAGAGCAATATGACAATGATGAAACGTGTCATAGTAAACGGAACGGTGGAAAGTTGCATGGCAATATATCTCGGAATGGCTATGGAAATGCCATAACAGGTAGGTATGGTGGCTGTTTTGAGGAAGGTAAATAATGGGTTCGATACCGGCGAAAGTTGCACGGTAATAAGAAAGGCTAGCAAAGTGGAAGGATGAGTGTGCGTATATCCATGGACTCACATTAGTCATAAAGAACTCATATACTTATTGCAAAAGTCTACTTAGCCCTCGAAGCAAAGTACTACTACGCATGCTCCAAGAGAGATAGATTGGTAGGAGAAGACCATCGTGTTGGAAATATTCCCTAGAGGCAATAATAAAAGGATTATTATTATATTTCCTTGTTCATGATAATTGTCTTTTATTCATGCTATAATTGTATTATCCGGACATCGTAATACACGTGTGAATACATAGACCACAATAAGTCCCTAGTAAGCCTCTAGTTGACTAGCTTGTTGGTCAACAGATAGTCATGGTTTCCGGACTATGGACATTAGATGTCGTTGACAATGGGATCACATCATTAGGAGAATGATGTGATGGACAAGACCCAATCCTAAGCATAGCACAAAGATCGTGTAGTTCGTTTTGCTAGAGCTTTTCCAATGTCAAGTATCTCTTCCTTAGACCATGAGGTCGTGCAACTCCCGGATACCGTAGGAGTACTTTGGGTGTACCAAACGTCACAACGTAACTGGGTGACTATAAAGGTGCACTATAGGTATCTCCGAAAGTGTCTGTTGGGTTGACACGGATCGAGACTGGGATTTGTCACTCCGTGTTACGGAGAGGAATCATTCGGCCCACTCGGTAGTGCATCATCATAATGAGCTCAAGGTGACCAAGTGTCTGGTCACGGGATCATGCAATACGGTACGAGTAAAGTGACTTGCCGGTAACGAGACTGAACAAGGTATTGGGATACCGACGATCGAGTCTCGGGCAAGTAACATACCGTTTGACAAAGGGAATAGTATACGGGGTTGCTTGAACCCTCGACATCGTGGTTCATCCGATGAGATCATCGAGGAGTATGTGGGAGCCAACATGGGTATCCAGATCCCGCTGTTGGTTCTTGACTGGAGAGCCGTCTCGGTCATGTCTGCATGTCTCCCGAACCCGTAGGGTCTACACACTTAAGGTTCGGTAACGCTAGGGTTGTATGAATATGAGTATGCAGCAAACCGAATGTTGTTTGGAGTCCCGGATGAGATCCCGGATGTCATGAGGAGTTTCGGAATGGTCCGGAGGTAAAGAAAACTATATAGGAAGTGCTGTTTCGGCCATCGGGAAAGTTTCGGGGTCACCCGGTATTGTACCGGGACCACCGGAAGGGTCCCGGGGGTCCACCGGGTGGGGCCACCTATCCCGGAGGGCCCCGTGGGCTGAAGTGGGAGGGGAACCAGCCCCTAGTGGGCTGGTGCGCCCCCCCCTTGGGCCCCCCAGTGCCTAGGGTTGGAAACCCTAGGTGGGGGGGCACTCCACCCCCCTTGGCCGCCGCCCCCCTTGGGAGATTGATCTCCCAGGGCCGGCGCCCCCCCTGGGGGCCTATATAAAGGAGGGCAGGGGGGAGGGCAGCCGCACCCCAAGTCTTGGCGCCTCCCTCCCCCTGCTACACCTCGTCCTCCTCCCGCAGCAGCTTGGCGAAGCCCTGCCGGAGTTCTGCTGCATCCACCACCACGCCGTCGTGCTGCTGGATCATCATCAACCTCTCCTGCCCCCTTGCTGGATCAAGACGGAGGAGACGTCACGCTGACTGTACGTGTGTTGAACGCGGAGGTGCCGTCCGTTCGGCGCTAGGATCTACGGTGATAGGATCACGATGAGAACGACTACTTCAACCCCGTTCTTTTGAACGCTTCCGCTCGCGATCTACAAAGTGGTATTTAGATGCATCTCCCCTTTCACTCGTTGCTTAGATGAACTCATAGATGGATCTTAGTGAAACCATAGGAAAATTTTTATTTTCTGCAACGTTCCCCAACAGTGGCATCATGAGCTAGGTCTATGTGTAGTTCTCTATTGCACGAGTAGAACACAATTTTGTTGTGGGCGTAGATCTTGTCAACTTGCTTGCCGCTACTAGTCTTTTCTTGCTTCAGCGATATTGTGGGATGAAGCAGCCCGGACCGACCTTACACATACGCTTACGTGAGACAGGTTCCACCGACTGACATGCACTAGTTGCATAAGGTGGCTAGCGGGTGTCTGTCTCTCCTACTTTAGTTGGAGCGGATTAGATGAAAAGGGTCCTTATGAAGGGTAAATAGAAGTTGACAAAATCACGTTGTGGTTATTCGTAGGTAAGAAAACGTTCTTGCTAGAACCCAATTGCATCCACGTAAAAGATGCAACAACAATTAGAGGATGACTTGTTTTTGCAGCAATTGTCATGTGATGTGATATGGCCAGAAGTTGTGATGAATGATGAATGATATATTGTGATGTATGAGATCATGTTCTTGTAATAGGAATCACGACTTGCATGTTGATGAGTATGACAACCGGCAGGAGCCGTAGGAGTTGTCTTTATTTTTTGTATGACCTGCGTGTCATTGAAGAACGCCATGTAAATTACTTTACTTTATTTCTAAATGCGTTAGCCATAGAAGTAGAAGTAGTCATTGGTGTGACAATTTCATGAAGACACAATGATCGAGATCGTGATGATGGAGATCATGGTGTCATGCCGGTGACGAAGATGATCATGGAGCCCCGAAGATGGAGATTGAAGGAGCTATATGATATTGCCCATATCATGTCACTACTATATAATTGCATGTGATGTTTATTATGTTTTATGCATCTTGTTTACTTAGAACGGCGGTAGTAAATAAGATGATCCCTTATAATAATTTCAAGAAAGTGTTCCCCCTAACTGTGCACCGTTGCTAAAGTTCGTCGTTTCGAAGCACCACGTGATGATCGGGTGTGATAGATCCTTACGTTCACATACAACGGGTGTAAGACAGATTTACACATGCAGAACACTTAGGGTTAACTTGACGAGCCTAGCATGTACAGACATGGCCTCGGAACACAGAGACCGAAAGGTCGAACATGAGTCGTATGGAAGATACGATCAACATGGAGATGTTCACCGATGATGACTAGTCCGTCTCACGTGATGATCGGACACGGCCTGGTCGACTCGGATCGTGTAACACTTAGATGACTAGAGGGATGTCTAATCTGAGTGGGAGTTCATTAAATAATTTGATTAGATGAACTTAATTATCATGAACTTAGTCTAAAACTTTTGCAAAATATGTCTTGTAGATCAAATGGCCAATGCTCATGTCAATATGAACTTCAACGCGTTCCTAGAGAAAACCAAGCTGAAAGATGATGGCAGCAACTATTCGGACTGGGTGCACTGCTAGGTGAAGCACCCATCCCAGAGAACCAAGACGTTATGAACACTTGGCAATCACGTGCTGATGATTACTCCCTCGTTCAGTGCGGCATGCTTTAAAGCTTAGAACCGGGGCTTCAAAAGCATTTTGAGAAGCACGGAGCATATGAGATGTTCGAGGAGCTGAAAATGGTTTTCCAAGCTCATGCCCGGGTCGAGAGATATGAAGTCTCCGACAAGTTCTATAGTTGTAAGATGGAGGAAAACAATTCTGTCAGTGAGCACATACTCAAAATGTCTGGGTTGCACAACCGCCTATCCCAGTTGGAGATCAATCTCCCGAAAGAGGCGGTCATTGACAGAATCCTTCAGTCGCTCCCACCAAGCTACAAGAGCTTTGTGTTGAACTACAATATGCAGGGGATGGTGAAGACCATTCCTGAAGTATTCTCAATGCTGAAGTCAGCAGAGGTTGAAATCAAGAAAGAACATCAAGTTTTGATGGTCAATAAGACCACTAAGTTCAAGAAGGGCAAGGGTAAGAAGAACTTCAAGAAGGACGGCAAAGATGTTGCCGCGCCCGGTAAGCCAGTTGCCGGGAAGAAGTCAAAGAATGGACCCAAGTCTGAGACTGATTGCTTTTATTGCAAGGGGAAGGGTCACTGGAAGCGGAACTGCCCCAAATACTTAGCGTACAAGAAGGCCGGCAACACTAAAGGTATATTTGATATACATGTAATTGATGTGTACCTTACCAGTACTCATAGTAACTCCTGGGTATTTGATACCGGTGCCGTTGCTCACATTTGTAACTCATAGCAGGAGCTGCGGAATAAGCAGACACTGGCGAAGGACGAGGTGACGATGCGCGTCGGGAATGGTTCCAAGGTCGATGTGATCGCCGTCGGCACGCTACCTCTACATTTACCTACGGGATTAGTTTTAAACCTCAATAATTGTTATTTAGTGCCAAGTTTGAGCATGAACATTGTATCTGGATCTCGTTTGATACGAGATGGCTACTCATTTAAATCCGAGAATAATGGTTGTTCTATTTATATGAGAGATATGTTTTATGGTCATGCACCGCTGGTCAATGGTTTATTCTTAATGAATCTCGAACGTAATGTTACACATATTCATAGTGTGAATACCAAAAGATGTAAAGTTGATAACGATAGTCCCACATACTTGTGGCACTGCCGCCTTGGTCACATTGGTGCCAAGCGCATGAAGAAGCTCCACGCTGATGGACTTTTAGAGTCTCTAGATTATGAATCATTTGACACATGCGAACCATGCCTCATGGGAAAAATGACCAAGACCCCGTTCTCCGGAACAATGGAGCGAGCAACCAACTTATTGGAAATCGTACATACTGATGTGTGTGGTCCATTGAGCGTTGAGGCTCGCGGAGGATATCGTTATGTTCTCACTCTCACTGATGACTTGAGTAGATTTGGGTATGTCTACTTGATGAACCACAAGTCTGAGACCTTTGAAAAATTCAAGGAATTTCAGAATGAAGTAGAGAATCAACGTGACCGAAAGATAAAGTTCTTATGATCGGATCGTGGAGGAGAATATTTAAGTCATGAATTTGGTACACACTTAAGAAAATGTGGAATCGTTTCACAACTCACGCCGCCTGGAACACCTCAGCGTAACGGTGTGTCCGAACGTCGTAATCGCACTCTATTGGATATGGTGCGATCTATGATGTCTCTTACCGATTTACCGCTATCATTTTGGGGATACGCTCTAGAGACAGCTACATTCACTTTAAATAGGGCACCGTCTAAATCCGTTGAGACGACACCGTATGAATTATGGTTTGGGAAGAAACCTAAGCTGTCGTTTCTGAAAGTTTGGGGATGCGATGCTTATGTCAAGAAACTTCAACCTGAAAAGCTCGAACCCAAGTCAGAAAAATGCGTCTTCATAGGATACCCTACGGAAACCATTGGGTATACCTTCTACTTAAGATCCGAAGGCAAGATCTTTGTTGCCAAGAACGGATTCTTTCTGGAAAAAGAGTTTCTCTCGAAAGGAGTAAGTGGGTGGAAAGTAGAATTCGATGAAGTACTACCTCTTGAACCGGAAAGTAGTGCAGCTCAGGAAGACGTTCCTGTGGTGCCTACACCGACTAGAGAGGAAATTAATGATGATGATCAAGGTACTTCTGATCAAGTTGCTACTCAACTTCGTATGTCCACAAGGACACGTTCCACACCAGAGTGGTATGGCAACCCTGTCCTAGAAATCATGTTGTTAGACAACGGTGAACCTTCGAACTATGAAGAAGCGATGGCGGGCCCAGATTGCAACAAATGGCAAGAAGCCATGAAATCCGAGATAGAATCCATGTATGAAAACAAAGTATGGACTTTGACTGACTTGCCCGATGATCGGCGAGCAATAGAAAACAAATGGATCTTTAAGAAGAAGACTGACGCGGATGGTAATGTCACCATCTATAAAGCTCGACTTGTCGCTAAGGATTATCGGCAAGTTCAAGGGATTGACTACGATGAGACTTTCTCTCCCGTAGTGAAGCTTAAGTCCGTCCGAATCATGTTAGCAATTGCCGCATACTATGATTATGAGATATGGCAGATGGATGTCAAAAGGGCATTCCTTAACGGGCATCTTAAGGAAGAACTGTATATGATGCAGCCGGAAGGTTTTGTCGATCCTAAGAATTCTAACAAAGTGTGCAAGCTCCAGCGATCCATTTATGGGGTGGTGCAAGCATCTCGGAGTTGGAACATTCGTTTTGATGAGATGATCAAAGCGTTTGGGTTTATGCAGACTTATGGAGAAGCCTGCGTTTACAAGAAAGTGAGTGGGAGCTCTGTAGCATTTCTCATATTATATGTAGATGACATACTTTTGATGGGAAATGATATAGAATTCTTGGACAGCATTAAGACCTACTTGAATAAGTGTTTTTCAATGAAGGACCTTGGAGAAGCTGCTTACATATTAGGCATCAAGATCTATAGGGATAGATCGAGACGCCTCATAGGTCTTTCACAAAGCACATACCTTGATAAGATTTTGAAGAAGTTTAAAATGGATCAGTCCAAGAAAGGGTTCTTGCCTGTACTGCAAGATGTGAGATTGAGCTCGGCTCAATGCCCGACCACAGCAAAAGATAAAGAAGAGGTGAGCGTAATCCCCTATGCCTCAGCCATATGATGTATTATGTATGCCATGCTGTGTACCAGACCTGATGTAAACCTTGCCGTAAGTTTGGTAGGAAGGTACCAAAGTAATCCCGGCAAGGAACACTGGACAGCGGTCAAGAATATCCTGAAGTACCTGAAAAGGACAAAGGACATGTTTCTCGTTTATGGAGGTGACGAAGAGCTCGTCGTAAAGGATTACGTCGACGATAGCTTCGACACAGATCTGGATGACTCTAAGTCACAAACCGGATACGTGTATATGTTGAATGGTGGAGCAGTAAGCTGGTGCAGCTGCTAGCAGAGCGTCGTGGCGGGATCTACATGCGAAGCGGAGTTCATGGCAGCCTCGGAGGCAGCGCATGAAGCAATTTGGGTGAAGGAGTTCATCACCGACCTAGGAGTCATACCCAATGCGTCGGGGCCGATCAAACTCTTCTGTGACAACACTGGAGCTATTGCCCTTGCCAAGGAGCCCAGGTTTCATAAGAAGACCAGGCACATCAAGCGTCGCTTCAACTCCATCCGTGATAATGTTCAAGATGGAGACATAGATATTTGCAAAGTACATACGGATCTGAATGTCGCAGATCCGTTGACTAAACCTCTCTCGCGAGCAAAACATGATCAACACCAGAACTCCATGGGTGTTCGATTCATCACAATGTAACTAGATTATTGACTCTAGTGCAAGTGGGAGAATGTTGGAAATATGCCCTAGAGGCAATAATAAAAGGATTATAATTATATTTCCTTGTTCATGATAATTGTCTTTTATTCATGCTATAATTGTATTATCAGGAAATCGTAATACACGTGTGAATACATAGACCACAATACGTCCCTAGTAAGCCTCTAGTTGACTAGCTCGTTGGTCAACAGATAGTCATGGTTTCCTGACTATGGACATTAGATGTCGTTGACAACGGGATCACATCATTAGGAGAATGATTTGATGGACAAGACCCAATCCTAAGCATAGCACAAAGATCGTGTAGTTCGTTTTGCTAGAGCTTTTCCAATGTCAAGTATCTCTTCCTTAGACCATGAGATCGTGTAACTCCCGGATACCGTAGGAGTGCTTTGGGTGTAACAAACGTCACAACGTAACTGGGTGACTATAAAGGTGCACTACAGGTATCTCCGAAAGTGTCTGTTGGGTTGACACGGATCGAGACTGGGATTTGTCACTCCGTGTTACGGATAGGTATCACTAGGCCCACTCGGTAGTGCATCATCATAATGAGCTCAAGGTGACCAAGTGTCTGGTCATGGGATCATGCAATACGGTACGAGTAAAGTGACTTGCCGGTAACGAGACTGAACGAGGTATTGGGATACCGACGATCGAGTCTCGGGCAAGTAACATACCGTCTGACAAAGGGAATACTATACGGGGTTGCTTGAACCCTCGACATCGTGGTTCATCCGATGAGATCATCGAGCAGTATGTGGGAGCCAACATGGGTATCCAGATCCCGCTGTTGGTTCTTGACTGGAGAGCCGTCTCGGTCATGTCTGCATGTCTCCCGAACCCGTAGGGTCTACACACTTATGGTCCGGTGACGCTAGGGTTGTATGAATATGAGTATGCAGCAAACCGAATGTTGTTCGGAGTCCCGGATGAGATCCCGGACGTCACGAGGAGTTCCGGAATGGTCCGGAGGTAAAGAAAACTATATAGGAAATGCTGTTTCGGCCATTGGGAAAGTTTCGGGGTCACCCGGTATTGTACCGGGACCACCGAAAGTGTCCCGGGGGTCCACCGGGTGGGGCCACCTATCCCAGAGGGACCCGTGGGCTGAAGTGGGAGGGGCCAGCCCCTAGTGGGCTGGTGCGCCCCCCCTTGGGCGCCCCCTGCGCCTAGGGTTGGAAACCCTAGGTGGGGGGGGGCGCACCACTTGCCTTGGGGGGCACTTCACCCCCCTTGGCCGCCGCCCCCCCTTGGGAGATTGATCTCCCAGGGCCGGCGCCCCCCCTGGGGGCCTATATAAAGGAGGGCAGGGGGAGGGCAGCCGCACCCTAAATCTTGGCGCCTCCCTCCCCCTGCTACACCTCGTCCTCCTCCCGCAGCAGCTTGGCGAAGCCCTGCTGGAGTTCTGCTGCATCCACCACCACGCCGTCGTGCTGCTGGATCATCATCAACCTCTCCTTCCCCCTTGCTGGATCAAGACGGAGGAGACGTCATGCTGACTGTACGTGTGTTGAACGCGGAGGTGTCGTCCGTTCGGCGCTAGGATCTCCGGTGATAGGATCACGACGAGAACGACTACTTCAACCCCGTTCTTTTGAACACTTCCGCTCGCGATCTACAAAGTGTTATGTAGATGCATCTCCCCTTTCACTCATTGCTTAGATGAACTCATAGATGGATCTTGGTGAAACCGTAGGAAATTTTTTATTTTCTGCAACATTCCCCAACTGTGGCATCATGAGCTAGGTCTATGCGTAGTTCTCTATTGCACGAGTAGAACACAATTTTGTTGTGGGCGTAGATCTTGTCAACTTGCTTGCCGCTACTAGTCTTTTCTTGCTTCAGCGGTATTGTGGGATGAAGCGGCCCGGACCGACCTTACACGTACGCTTACGTGAGACAGGTTCCACCGACTGACATGCACTAGTTGCATAAGGTGGCTAGCGGGTGTCTGTCTCTCCTACTTTAGTTGGAGCGGATTAGATGAAAAGGGTCCTTATGAAGGGTAAATAGAAGTTGACAAAATCACGTTGTGGTTATTCATAGGTAAGAAAACGTTCTTGCTAGAATCCAATTGCAGCCACGTAAAAGATGCAACAACAATTATAGGACGTCTAACTTGTTTTTGCAGCAATTTTCATGTGATGTGATATGGCCAGAAGTTGTGATGAATGATGAATGATATATTGTGATGTATGAGATCATGTTCTTGTAATAGAAATCACGACTTGCATGTCGATGAGTATGACAACCGGCAGGAGCCATAGGAGTTGTCTTTATTTTTTGTATGACCTGCGTGTCATTGAAGAATGCCATGTAAATTACTTTACTTTATTGCTAAACGCGTTAGCCATAGAAGTAGAAGTAGTCGTTGGTGTGACAACTTCATGAAGACACAATGATGGAGATCATGATGATGGAGATCATGGTGTCATGCCGGTGACGAAGATGATCATGGAGCCCCGAAGATGGAGATCGAAGGAGCTATATGATATTGGCCATATCATGTCACTACTATATAATTGCATGTGATGTTTATTATGTTTTATGCATCTTGTTTACTTAGAATGGCGGTAGTAAATAAGATGATCCCATATAATAATTTCAAGAAAGTGTTCCCCCTAACTGTGCACCGTTGCTAAAGTTCGTCGTTTCAAAGGACCACGTGATGATCGGGTGTGATAGATCCTTACGTTCACATACAACGGGTGTAAGATAGATTTACACATGCACAACACTTAGGGTTAACTTGACAAGCCTAGCATGTACAGACATGGCCTCGGAACACAGAGACCGAAAGGTCGAACATGAGTCGTATGGAAGATACGATCAACATGGAGATGTTCACCGATGATGACTAGTCCGTCTCACGTGATGATCGGACATGGCCTGGTCGACTCGGATCGTGTAACACTTAGATGAATAGAGGGATGTCTAATCTGAGTGGGAGTTCATTAAATAATTTGATTAGATGAACTTAATTATCATGAACTTAGTCTAAAACTTTTGCAAAATATGTCTTGTAGATCAAATGGCCAACGCTCATGTCAACATGAACTTCAACGCGTTCCTAGAGAAAACCAAGCTGAAAGATGATGGCAGCAACTATTCGGAATGGGTCTGGAACCTGAGAATCATCCTCATAGCAGCCAAGAAAGATTATGTCCTAGATGCACCGCTAGGTGAAGCACCCATCCCAGAGAACCAAGACGTTATGAACACTTGGCAATCACGTGTTGATGATTACTCCCTCGTTCAGTGCGGCATGCTTTACAGCTTAGAATCGGGGCTCCAAAAGCGTTTTGAGAAGCACGGAGCATATGAGATGTTCGGGGAGCTCAAAATGGTTTTCCAAGCTCATGCCCGGGTCGAGAGATATGAAGTCTCCGACAAGTTCTATAGTTGTAAGATGGAGGAAAACAGTTCTGTCAGTGAGCACATACTCAAAATGTCTGGGTTGCACAACCGCCTGTCCTAGTTGGAGATCAACCTCCCGGAAGAGGCGGTCATTGACAGAATCCTTCAGTCGCTCCCACCAAGCTACAGGAGCTTTGTGTTGAACTACAATATGCAGGGGATGGTGAAGACCATTCCTAAAGTATTCTCAATGCTGAAGTCAGCAGAGGTTGAAATCAAGAAAGAACATCAAGTTTTGATGGTCAATAAGACCACTAAGTTCAAGAAGGGCAAGGGTAAGAAGAACTTCAAGAAGGACGGCAAAAATGTTGCCGCGCCCGGTAAGCCAGTTGCCGAGAAGAAGTCAAAGAATGGACCCAAGTCTGAGACTGAGTGCTTTTATTGCAAGGGGAAGGGTCACTGGAAGCGGAACTGCCCCAAATACTTGGCGGACAAGAAGGCCGGCAACACTAAAGGTATATTTGATATACATGTAATTGATGTGTACCTTACCAGTACTCGTAGTAACTCCTGGGTATTTGATACCGGTGCCGTTGCTCACATTTGTAACTCACAGCAGGAACTGCGGAATAAGCACAGACTGGCGAAGGACGAGGTGACGATGCGCGTCGGGAATGGTTCCAAGGTCGATGTGATCGCCGTCGGCAGGCTACCTCTACATTTACCTACGGGATTAGTTTTAAACCTCAATAATTGTTATTTAGTACCAGGTTTGAGCATGAACATTGTATCTGGATCTCGTTTGATACGAGATGGCTACTCATTTAAATCCGAGAATAATGGTTGTTCTATTTATATGAGAGATATGTTTTATGGTCATGCACCGATGGTTAATGGTTTATTCTTAATGAATCTCGAATGTAATGTTACACATATTCATAGTGTGAATACCAAAAGATGTAAGGTTGATAATGATAGTCCCACATACTTGTGGCACTGCCGCCTTGGTCACATTGGTGTCAAGCGCATGAAGAAGCTCCATGCTGATGGACTTTTAGAGTCTCTAGATTATGAATCATTTGACACATGCGAACCATGCCTCATGGGAAAAATGACCAAGACCCCGTTCATGGAGCGAGCAACCAACTTATTGGAAATCGTACATACAGATGTGTGTCGTCCAATGAGCGTTGAGGCTCGCGGAGGATATCATTATGTTCTCACTCTCACTGATGACTTGAGTAGATATGGGTATGTCTACTTGATGAAACACAAGTCTGAGACCTTTGAAAAATTTAAGGAATTTCAGAATGAAGTAGAGAATCAACTTGACTGAAAGATAAAGTTCTTATGATCGGATCGTGGAGGAGAATATTTAAGTCACTGGTACACACTTAAGAAAATGTGGAATCGTTTCACAACTCACGCCGCCTGGAACACCTCAGCGTAACGGTGTGTCCGAACGTCGTAATCGCACTCTATTGGATATGGTGCGATCTATGATGTCTCTTACCGATTTACCGCTATCATTTTGGGGATACGCTCTAGAGACAGCTACATTCACTTTAAATAGGGCACCGTCTAAATCCGTTGAGACGACACCGTATGAATTATGGTTTGGGAAGAAACCTAAGCTGTCGTTTCTGAAAGTTTGGGGATGCGATGCTTATGTCAAGAAACTTCAACCTGAAAAGCTCGAACCCAAGTCAGAAAAATGCGTCTTCATAGGATACACTAAGGAAACCATTGGGTATACCTTCTACTTAAGATCTGAAGGCAAGATCTTTGTTTCCAAGAACGGATCCTTTCTGGAAAAAGAGTTTCTCTCGAAAGGAGTAAGTGGGAGGAAAGTAGAACTCGATGAAGTACTACCTCTTGAACCGGAAAGTAGTGCAGCTCAGGAAAACGTTCCTGTGGTGCCTACACCGACTGGAGAGGAAATTAATGATGATGATCAAGGTACTTCTGATCAAGTTGCTACTGAACTTCGTAGGTCCACAAGGACACGTTCCACACCAGAGTGGTATGGCAACCCTGTCCTGGAAATCATGTTGTTAGACAACGGTGAACCTTCGAACTATGAAGAAGCGATGGCAGTCCCAGATTCCAACAAATGGCAAGAAGCCATGAAATCCGAGATAGAATCCATCTATGAAAACAAAGTATGGACTTTGACTGACTTGCCCGATGATCGGCGAGCAAAAGAAAACAAATGGATCTTTAAGAAGAAGACGGACGCGGATGGTAATGTCACCATCTATAAAGCTCGACTTGTCGCTAAGGGTTATCGGCAAGTTCTAGGGATTGACTACGATGAGACTTTCTCTCCCGTAGCGAAGCTTAAGTCCGTCCGAATCATGTTAGCAATTGCCGCATACTATGATTATGAGATATGGCAGATGGACGTCAAAACGGCATTCCTTAACGGGCATCTTAAGGAAGAACTGTATATGATGCAGCCGGAAGGTTTTGTCGATCCTAAGAATGCTAACAAAGTGTGCAAGCTCCAGCGATCCATTTATGGGCTGGTGCAAGCATCTCGGAGTTGGAACATTCGTTTTGATGAGATGATCAAAGTGTTTGGGTTTATGCAGACTTATGGAGAAGCCTTCGTTTACAAGAAAGTGAGTGGGATCTCTGTAGCATTTCTCATATTATATGTAGATGACATACTTTTGATGGGAAATGATATAGAATTCTTGGACAGCATTAAGACCTACTTGAATAAGTGTTTTTCAATGAAGAACCTTGGAGAAGCTGCTTACATATTAGGCATCAAGATCTATAGGGGAGATCGAGTCGCCTCATAGGTCTTTCACAAAGCACATACCTTGATAAGATTTTGGAGAAGTTCAAAATGGATCAGTCCAAGAAAGGGTTCTTGCCTGTACTGCAAGGTGTGAGATTGAGCTCGGCTCAATGCCCGACCAGGGCAAAAGATAAAGAAGAGGTGAGCGTCATCCCCTATGCCTCAGCCATAGGATCTATTATGTATGCCATGTTGTGTACCAGACCTGATGTAAACCTTGCCGTAAGTTTGGTAGGAAGGTACCAAAGTAATCCCGGCAAGGAACACTGGACAGCGGTCAAGAATATCCTGAAGTACCCGAAAAGGACAAAGGACATGTTTCTCGTTTATGGAGGTGACGAAGAGCTCATCGTAAAGGGTTACGTCGACGCTAGCTTCGACACAGATCTGGATGACTCTAAGTCAAAACCGGATACGTGTATATGTTGAATGGTGTAGCAGTAAGCTAGTGCAGCTGCAAGCAGAGCGTCGTGGCGGGATCTACATGCGAAGTGGAGTTCATGGCAGCCTCGGAGGCAGCACATGAAGCAATTTGGGTGAAGCAGTTCATCACCGACCTAGGAGTCATACCCAATGCGTCGGGGCCGATCAAACTCTTCTGTGACAACACTGGAGCTATTGCCCTTGCCAAGGAGCCCAGGTTTCACAAGAAGACTAGGTACATCAAGCGTCGCTTCAACTCCATCCCTGAAAATGTTCAAGATGGAGACATAGATATTTGCAAAGTACATACGGATCTGAATGTCGCAGATCCGTTGACTAAACCTCTCTCGCGAGCAAAACACGATCAACACCAGAACTCTATGGGTGTTCGATTCGTCACAATGTAACTAGATTATTGACTCTAGTGCAAGTGGGAGAATGTTGGAAATATGCCCTAGAGGCAATAATAAAAGGATTATTATTATATTTCCTTGTTCATGATAATTGTCTTTTATTCATGCTATAATTGTATTATCCGGAAATCGTAATACACGTGTGAATACATAGACCACAATACGTCCCTAGTAAGCCTCTAGTTGACTAGCTCGTTGGTCAACAGATAGTCATGGTTTCCTGACTATGGACATTAGATGTCGTTGACAACGGGATCACATCATTAGGAGAATGATGTGATGGACAAGACCCAATCCTAAGCATAGCACAAAGATCGTGTAGTTCGTTTTGCTAGAGCTTTTCCAATGTCAAGTATCTCTTCCTTAGACCATGAGATCGTGTAACTCCCGGATACCGTAGGAGTGCTTTTGGTGTACCAAACGTCACAACGTAACTGGGTGACTATAAAGGTGCACTACAGGTATCTCCGAAAGTGTCTGTTGGATTGACACGGATCGAGACTGGGATTTGTCACTCCGTGTTACAGATAGGTATCGCTGGGCCCACTCGGTAGTGCATCATCATAATGAGCTCAAGGTGACCAAGTGTCTGGTCACGGGATCATGCAATACGGTACGAGTAAAGTGACTTGCCGGTAACGAGACTGAACGAGGTATTGGGATACCGACGATCGAGTCTCGGGCAAGTAACATACCATCTGACAAAGGGAATAGTATACGGGGTTGCTTGAACCCTCGACATCGTGGTTCATCCGATGAGATCATCGAGGAGTATGTGGGAGCCAACATGGGTATCCAGATCCCGCTGTTGGTTATTGACCGGAGAGCCGTCTCGGTCATGTCTGCATGTCTCCCGGACCCGTAGGGTCTACACACTTATGGTTCGGTGACGCTAGGGTTGTATGAATATGAGTATGCAGCAAACCGAATGTTGTTCGGAGTCCCGGATGAGATCCCGGACGTCACGAGGAGTTCCGGAATGGTCCGGAGGTAAATAAAACTATATAGGAAATGCTGTTTCGGCCATTGGGAAAGTTTCGGGGTCACCCGGTATTGTACCGGGACCACCGGAAGGGTCCCGTGGGTCCACCGGGTGGGGCCACCTATCCTCACCATCGCATAAATGTGTCGGTAATTAACCACTATTTTGGTGCAGCCTTTCGTCAAATGCCTTTGGTAATAGTGTGGCACTGCAAAGTTGAATGCACCATTGCGTACAATTGAGGGCTAGTCATTTGGAGATTAATCCTGACCTCGATATATCGATAGGTCTGGCCGGATAATAATTAACTAATACTACTAAATGACAGCCATTTGGCTACATTCAGGCGAGCTAAAGCTTTGACTAACATTGGTCTTTCCAATTCAGGCGAGTTAGCCTGTCAGCAACAAGAGCAGCTGCCCATCCTCTCCCCACTGGGAATTTAATCTTGCTATACTGAAGTCGAGCTCTTTGATTATGCATTTTTAGTGTAGATTCTTTCATGTTAACTAATTGGAACAAGTTCTAATTAGGTCACGGAATAGTTTGCTTGGTCCTTCATATCTAAAGCTTGCATGTACTGTAGAAGCTCTACATTATGCTAATACTTTCTTGTGTAACATCTTTCATGGCATACTTCTAAATGGACAAGTACGTGCGACGTCCAGCGTCAATGATGATGCGGACCATATGTTCAAGTGTTCAACTGCAGCCCCATCCATTGCATCGACACAAAGGTATGTACTCAGTCTTGCTGAACAGATATGGGCCTGATACTTGATGTCCTTATGCCTGATGCATGTATCATGTGACATACACATAATTAACTTTGACATAGTTGCTCTGTTACAGCAGATGGCAAGATGAATAGCTAGTGTCTATTTAATTCCATCATGCACCTAGTAGTTTAATAGGTACTATTGATTGAATATGAATGTTATTCCATATACTCAAATGGAACTTCGATCTGCTGTAACTTTGAATGATGGTTTTTAAACCTTGTCGTGTATGTGAAACATTCCTTGCTCGTTTGCTGCTAAGTTTGTCATATGTGCCAACTCAATTCCCAATTTTGATCAATAGCCATATTCTGGATAAGTAGAATGATCTGGTTAATAATAATAATAAGTAGAATGATAATATACTGGTGTATCTTTACTTTTTATTTTAAAAGTACTCTGTATTCTAT
Organism: Triticum dicoccoides; assembly: GCF_002162155.2. Lineage (NCBI taxonomy): Eukaryota > Viridiplantae > Streptophyta > Magnoliopsida > Poales > Poaceae > Triticum > Triticum dicoccoides. The sequence continues at coordinate 770,876,921 of NC_041393.1, read as the reverse complement.
CAGTGACTTACCTTTTGTTCTCTTTTGAATGCTCAGATGTTTTGCATCATCCTGTCATTGCTTGCTAAGGGAGAAGCGTGACTTGGAGAAGAAATCTTTCCATTAAGCAGATTACATGTTTGGTTGTTGTGAAGTACCAGATAGGCTAGTTCTATTTTTTTCACGATCCTGGAGTATTTCAGCAGTGCCATGCAAATGCAGTAGCGTTTGTTTTTTGTTTGTAAAAACTTAGTTAGCCCGCAGTCAGTTAGTAGTAGCTTAGCCAGCCAGCCTCAAATAGTATTGCTGGAATGAATGGTTGTAATATAATAACGTTGCACGTTGCTTTGAAAATATATCAGAACTGGTTGATGTGTTGTAATGTCAATGGCATAATATATTTTTTTGATTGGATCAATTTTTTCGGAACTGGGCTAGGCCCAAGTTATATTGGACAATTATTTTTGAGGGAAAAACATGAGAGGCCCAGCAATGAAATGGCCCAGAAAAATACATGATTAAAAAGAAAATCTGCTGTTAAAAGGGCCACGCAAAGAAATCAATAAGGCTGAATTGTTGGGCCAGACCCAGGTAGCTAATAAAAGCACAGGAAAAAAATACATTAAAAAGGCCGAATTAATGGGCTCGGCCCATGTAGAACACCAAATCGGACCGGGCTGAATCTTGTGCCACATCAGCTTGCCACGCTGGATGCCTACGTGGCCTGGGGAGGTTGCTAGTGACCAAAACGCCACAGTAGGAATATTTTGGTCGTAAACGTCTTTGACCATTCCAGAAGAAAGGTCGCTATAGTCAGTTTACGACGGCCAGCTTTTGACCTTCTGTTTTTGGTCACAAAAAGGACATAAATGGAAATTTGTGACCTTTCAGTGACCAATAGTGGTGGTCATAAGTTGACATATTTCTTGTAGTGTTGCTTAATTCAACACTACGGTACAAGGAAAGAGGCATAGCACTAACACCGGCTCCTAAATCACATAAGGCAGTTTTAACATAATTTCTTTTAATGGAGCAAGGTATAGTGGGTGCTCCGGGATCACCAAGTTTCTTAGGTATTCCACCCTTAAAAGTATAGTTGGCAAGCATGGTGGACATCTCAGCTTCAGGTATTTTCCTCTTATTAGTGATGATATCTTTCATATATATAGCATAAGGGTTTGTTTTAAGCATATCAGTTAAGCGCATGCGTAAGAAAATAGGTCTAATCATTTCAGCAAAACGCTCAAAATCCTCATCATCCTTTGTCTTGGATGGTTTAGGAGGAAAGGGCATGGGTTTCTGAACCCATGGTTCTCTTTCTCTACCATGCTTCCTAGCAACAAAATCTCTCTTATCATAATGTTGATTTCTTGAATGTGGGTTATCAAGACCAATAGCAGGTTCAATTTGTATATAATTTTTATTACTAGGTTGAGCATCTACATGAACATCATTATTAGCATTATCATCAGGTTCATGTTCATCTCCGGATTGTGTTTCAGCATCAGAGATAGAGGTATCATTAGGATTCTCAGGTGTTTCTACATTAGGTTCGCTAGAAGCATGCAAAGTCCTATCATTTTTTTTCTTCTTAGAAGAACTAGGAGCATCAAGATTATTATTCTGAGAATCTCATTCAATTCTCTTAGGGTGGCCTTCAGGATACAAAGGTTCCTGAGTCATTTTACCAGTTCTAGTAGCCACTCTAACAGCAAAATCATGTTTATTATTTAGTTCATCTAGCTATAAATTCTGAGCCTTAAGTACTTGTTCAGCTTGAGTGGTAACCATAGAAGCATGTTTACTAGCGAGTTTAAGTTCAACCTTAACTCTAGACATATAATCACTCAAGCGTCCAATCATATAAGCATTATTTTTCAATTGTCTACTAACATAATCATTGAAATTTGCTTGTCTATCCATAAAATCATCAAATTCATCTAAGCACTGGCTACGAAATTTAGTAGACGGGATTTCAACTTTATCATATCTATAGAGAGAATTTACCTTCACTATCTGTGTCGGGTTATCAAGACAATGAGTTTCTTCAATAGGCGGTATATTAAGACCATGTATTTATTCAATAGGAGGTAAATTCTTAACGTCTTTAGCTTTAATACCTTTTTTTTCATTGATTTCTTTGCCTCTTGCATATCTTTAGGACTGAGAAACAGAACACCCCTCTTCTTCGGAGTAGGTTTAGGAATAGACTCAGGAGATGGCTCAGGAATTGGCTCAAGAAGAGTCCAATTATTTTCATTTGTCAACATATTTTTCAATAATAATTCAGCTTGGTCGACTGTTCTTTCCCTGAAAACACAACCAGCACAACTATCCAAGTAGTCCTTGGAAGCATCAGTTAGTCCATTATAAAAGATATCAAGTATTTCATTTTTCTTAAGAGGGTGATTAGGCAAAGCACGAAGTAATCGGAGAAGCCTCCCCCAAGCTTGTGGGAGACTCTCTTCTTTGATTTGCACAAAATTATATATTTCCTGCAAGGCAGCTTGTTTCTTGTGAGTAGGGAAATATTTAGCAGAGAAGTAATAAATCATATCCTGGGGACTACGAACACAACCAGGATCAAGAGAATTAAACCAAGTTTTAGCATCACCCTTTAATGAGAACGGAAATATCTTAAGAATATAATAATAGCGAGACTTCTCATCATTAGTGAACAGGGTAGCTATGTCATTCAACTTGGTAAGATGTGCCACAACAGTTTCAGATTCATTGCCATAAAAAGGATCAGATTCAACTAAAGTAATTATTTCAGGATCAATCGAGAATTCATAATCCTTATCAGTAACACATATAGGTGAAGTAGCAAAAGCAGGGTCAGGTTTCATTCTAGCATTAAGGGCTTGCTGCTTCCATTTAGCTAATAACTTCTTAAGATCATATCTATCATTGCAAGAAAGAATATCTCTAGCCGCTTCTTCATTCATAACATAACCCTCAGGAACAACAGGAAATTCATAATTAGGGGGAGAACCTTCATCATCACTTTCATCAATAATTTCATTTTCAATAATTTCATTCTCCCTAGCCCTAGTAAGTTGTTCATCAAGAAATTCACCTCATGGCACAGTAGTATCAAGCATAGAAGTAGTTTCCTCATAAGCATCATGCATAGCAGAAGTGGCATCATCAATAACATGCGACATATCAAAATTCTTAGCAGTAGTAGGTATAGGTGTCGCAAGCTTACTCATAATAGAAGGAGAATCTCGTGCAGAGCTAGACGGCAGTTCCTTACCTCCCCTTGTAGTTGAGGGATAGATTTTGGTTGTTTGATCTTTCAAGTTCTTCATAATGATCAGTAGATATAAATCCCAAGTGACACAGAGAATAGAGCTATCCTCCCTGGCAACAGTGCCAGAAATTAGTCTTGATAACCCACAAGTGTAGGGGATCGCAACAGCTTTCGAGGGTAGAGTATTCAACCCAAATTTATTGATTCGACACAAGGGGAGCCAAAGAATATTCTTAAGTATTAGCAATTGAGTTGTCAATTCAACCACACCTGGATAACTTAGTATCTGCAGCAAAGTATTTAGTAGCAAAGTAATATGATAGTAATGGTAACAGTGGCAAAAGTAAAGATAGTAATGATAGCAGTATTGTTGTGATTGTAACAGTAGCAACAGTAAAGTAAATAAGCGAAGCACAATATATGAAAAGCTCGTAGGCATTGGATCAGTGATGGATAATTATGTCGGATGCGATTCCTCATGTAATAGTTATAACATAGGGTGACACAGAACTAGATCCAGTTCATCAATGTAATGTAGGCATGTATTCCGAATTTAGTCATATGTGCTTATGGAAAAGAACTTGCATGACATCTTTTGTCCTACCCTCCCGTGGCAGCGGGGCCCTAGTGGAAACTAAGGGATATTAAGGCCTCCTCTTAATAGAGTACCGGACCAAAGCATTAACACATAGTGAATACATGAACTCCTCAAACTACGGTCATCACTGAGAAGTATCCCGATTATTGTCACTTCGGGGTTGTCGGATCATAACACATAATACGTGACTATAGACTTGCACGATAGCATCAAGAACTCACATATATTCATGAAAACATAATAGGTTTAGATCTGAAATCATGGCACTTGGGCCCTAGTGACAAACATTAAGAAAAGCAAAGTCATAGCAACATCAATCTCGGAACATAGTAGATACTAGGGATCAAACCCTAACAACACTAACTTAATTACATGGTAAATCTCATCCAACCCATCACCGTCCAGCAATCCTACGATATAATTACTCACACACAGCGGTGAGCATCATGGAATTGGTGATGGAGGATGGTTGATTATGACAACGGCGACGAATCCCCCTCTCCGGAGCCCCGAACAGACTCCAGATCAGCCCTCCCGAGAGGTTTTAGGGCTTGGCGGTGGCTCCGTATCGTAAAACGCGATGAAACTTTGTCTCTGATTTTTTTCTCTGAGAAACGGAATATATGGAGTTGGAGTTGAGGTTGGTGGAGCATTAGGGGGGCCACGAGACAGGGGGCGCGCCCTATAGGGGGGGCGCCCCCCACCCTCATGGACAGGGTGTGGGCCCCCTGGCTTTCATCTTTTGCTAGTATTTTTTATGTTTTCTGAAACTTATCTCCAAGGATTTCAGGTCATTCCGAGAACTTTTGTTTCTGCACAAATATAACACCATGGCAGTTCTGCTGAAAACATCGTTAGTCCGGGTTAGTTTCATTCAAATCATGCAACTTAGAGTCCAAAACAAGGGCAAAAGTGTTTGAAAAAGTAGATACGTTGGAGATGTATCACTAGCTAGCTCGTAGCAACAACAGCTCAAATAAACCTGACACCTCTGAAGCCAGAGATAGCAATGGCAAGCCCCGACACAGGAGACACAAGCGTCAAAACAATGGCGACAATGCCGAATACACGACTGTCAATGCCGGATTTAGTGGCTCTAAGTCCGGTCAGAAGAAGAAGCCATTTAAGAGAAACAATTCGGGCACGTCCAGTTTGGACCGCATACTCGATCGTCCATGTCAAATTCACGGTACCCCCGGTAAACCAGCCAATCATACCAACAAAGAATGTTGGGTTTTCAAGTAGGCCGGCAAATTAAATGCCGAAAACAAGGAGAAGGGGTCGCAAAGCGACGATGACGACGTGGAGCCCCGGCCACCGAGAACATGGGGACAGAAGAAGTTTCCCCCACAAGTAAAAACGGTGAATATGATATACGCCACCCATATTCCCAAAAGGAAGCGGAGGCGCACACTCAGGGGTGTCTACGCGATGGAGCGAGTCACCCCAAAGTACAAAGCATGGTCGTCCTATCCAATCACCTTTGATTGCATGGACCATCCGACCAGTATTCGTCATGGCGGTACAGCGCACTAGTCCTTGACCCAATCATTGACGGATTCCACCTTACGCGAGTCCTCATGGACGGCGGCAGCAGCCTGAACCTGCTCTATCAGGACACAATGCGCAAGATGGGTATCGAGTCTTCAAGGATCAAGCCCACAAAAACCACCTTTAATGATGTCATACCAGGTGTAGAGGCCTGCTGTCGGTGTCAAAACCGGCGGATCTCGGGTAGGGGGTCCCGAACTGTGCGTCTAGGCGGATGGTAACAGGAGACAAGGGACACGATGTTTTACCCAGGTTCAGGCCCTCTTGATGGAGGTAAAACCCTATGTCCTGCTTGATTGATATTGATGATGTGGGTATTACAAGAGTAGATCTACCATGAGATCAAGGAGGCTAAACCCTAGAAGCTAGCCTATGGTATGATTGTTGTTCGTCCTACGGACTAAAGCCATCCGGTTTATATAGACACCGGAGAGGGCTAGGGTTACACAGAGTCAGTTACAATGGTAGGAGATCTACATATCCGTATCGCCAAGCTTGCCTTCCACGCCAAGGAAAGTCCCATCCGGACACGGGACAAAGTCTTCAATCTTGTATCTTCATAGTCTTGGAGTCCGGCCGATGATGATAGTTCGGCTATCCGGACACCCCCTAGTCCGTGACTCCCTCAGTAGCCCCTGAACCAGGCTTCAATGACGACGAGTCCGGCGTGCATATTGTCTTCAGCATTGCAAGGCGGGTTCCTCCTCCAAATAATTTATAGAAGATTGTGAACACTAGGATAGTGTCCGGCTCTGCAAAATAAATTCCACATACCACCGTAGAGAGAATAATATTTACACAAGTTCAATCTGCTGACGTATTTTGTGGCGTGACGTCACACCACTACCAAGCCTTTACTCGAATTGTTTTCATTGTACCACCTCAGCGCGTTTAGCGAAGCGGTTTCCTTGGCACGTCTTGTCGAAGCAGAGATCATGTTCCCCATATTCCGGGATTCTCATTAATACGGACGTGGGTAACCCAACCGCGCCCGTTGCCACGCCCCCTCCATCGAAGGCGGGTTCCAAACGGTCACGGGGACGGCTCTTGGTATTCTCCCTCTTTATAAAGAGACCAAGGCCCGTTCTTTTTCTTCAACCCTCAATTGAATCCGCCCCTCGCCCCGAGTTCCAACACCCAAGGCTTCAGATTTGGGTACTTCCGTCCTTCGCCAATGTCCAGCTCCGACCTACGAGGCCGGTGGATGCCCTCCTCTGTCACGGAAGAGGACGTGCTCAAGCTGAGAGACGCCAGGTATTTAACCTATGAGATTTCGCATAGGTTGCCTGCCCAAGGGCAAGTTATTCCTACTCTCGAGCCCGGCGAGAGTGTCGTGTTCATGTCTCACCTCTGTCGGGGTTTAGGCTTCCCAATGGATCCCTTCGTGAGGGGGCTCATGTTTTACTATGGGCTGGAATTTCACGACTTGGCTCCGGAGTCCATCCTCCACATCTCATCATTCATTGTCGTCTGCGAAGCCTTCCTCCGCACTACCCCTCACTTCGGCTTGTGGCTCAAAACCTTCAATGTGGAGCTGAAGATGATTACGGGGCGTCAGGAAGAGTGCGGCGGAGCGGTTATAAACAAGAGGGCCGATGCTCCATGGCCCGAGGGCTCTTTTCAGGAGGAGCTCGGTTTGTGGCAACAGGAGTGGTTCTATATCACCGCTCCCCGGGGCAGCAGGCAGAGGCCGCCGCCCATCTTTCGCCCGGGCCCACAACGGTTAACGTCATGGGTCAACAAAGGGCTTGACTGGGGGCCGTCCAAAGACGTACCCCTGTTGCAGGGCCGGATTCGAGACCTCCACGAAGGGGAGATCAATATGGTCGTAGTGACACAGGTTATGGTAATTCGGCGCATTCTGCCCTGCAAACGTCGCCCCCTCCGCCTGTGGGAATATAATCCGGAGGGACCACGAGCTCTCCAACACTTCATGGGTTTGACACCCGTGGAGATGTACGAACTGTTCTTCGGATCACAAGAGATGCGTCCGGACTTGACCAAGGATGCTGGCCTAAGCTGCAATCGCCCGGATACTCAAGTAAGTAGCCCTGTGTCTGGACACATTGTCCATTTATTTATCATGGGTTTGCCTTTTAACCAGCTATCCCTTGAACAGGAGTGGATAGCGCAAGCAAAATTGATACGGTGTCTGGCCCCCCTCCCTGAGACCACGCCGGATCCCGTGTTAATTAAAATGTTGGAGGTTGCACCTTCGGAGGAGGGCAAAGGGGGCACAGGGAAACTACCACCTCTGCCGAGGAGGCTTGCAGTAAGGGGGGAATCGAGGGTCCCTCCCTCCAGGGGGAGAAGAGGACCGCTTTCGAAGACCCGGAGGCCAAGGCCTCAAAGCGGGGAAGGAGATCACCGGAAGGTCCCGTGCCGGGAAGAGCCCCGGCCGCACAGTCTCCCCAAGGGAATCATCCCTCCAGCGAGCCGTAAGTAGAAAAGGGGGGTTTTGTAATAGGGGACATCCCTACTTTATTCTTAGGTCAACCAAAGTTTTCACCTTGTAGTTCGGATCTCAGCCCTTCTCAGTAGAGCTCATCTTCCGGGGACCTTCGTCCGGAGATGACGGAGAGCGAAACGCCTCCATCTACCGCCCTGTCGGGCAGGGTGGACAACCCTAAGGTGTCGTCGCGGAGGGTCTCCCCGAGTCCGGCGGGGCCGGGGAGTTCGGCACCCACTAGAGTAGGGCCGGTGGAGCTGCAGAATTTGCTCGAGAGGGCGTCTATCTCAGAAGATCACCGCACATTAATGAGTATGGTGATTGAAAGGATCTCATCCGCCGAGAGCGGGTTATATGAGGCCGTCGGAAGTTTGCTGACGGGGTTTGAGGTACGCAAAAAAAATGACATACCTTTTGACAGTTTTGCACATGGAGTGCGCCCTGTATAGATAGTAGCCCCTGAGACTTGGTATGCTGTCGGGAGTGACGGCGTGCCGAGGATCACAGTCTCAGTTATAGAATGTCGCCTTTCCAATGCAGGTGGTGGAACGATCGGTGGCTAGCCGGACTGATGGAGCTGTCGAGCTGAAGCGGCAACTCGATGTTGCGGATGCGGACATCGTGCTGGTTAATAAACGACTTGACGAGTCACAAGGTAAGTGGTTGCTCCGCGGTCACCGAGTAACAGAGCTGATGCCCGTTCCTTACAATTTGTATGCTTGATGCAGATGGTGCCGCTGCTGTGGAAGACCTTCGAGCAGAGCTTGCTCGAGCCAAGGAGCAAGCCAGGAAAAGTGATGCGGCTGCCTCGAAGGCAGTGGAAGAGCTAGAAGCCGAAAAGGCTGTTTACTGCCGAAGCAGGGAGGAGATGGCTGGAATGGCCGCGAAATTAAAAGATGATACCGACTGCTATGTGGTTCTTGAAAGAGAACGCCGAGCGGAGCAAGAGGTCCTGAAGAAAGCCATCGCCGAAGCCAAGGATGCCCGTAGTGCGATGCGGGCTATGAAGGAGGAACTGCGTCAGGCCGGAGACATTGCGGCTAGAAAGCCCTTTCTGCTGCGTAGGAAGTTCACGGATCCGAAGTATTCTCAGTTGGACCAATTGTGTGGTGCGGAGGATCCTTATCTGGATTTGGTGGCGAGTGCGGCGGACGTAGTCATGCACTTCCGAAGCTAGAAGGATCACGAAATGGAAGAGCTTTTCTGGTCTCAATTCCATAGTCCGGAGCGTCCACTTCCCTTGACTGATCGGTTGGCGGAGTGGGATGAGCTGAATAGGTTGTCCGGACTTGCCATGACGGATGTGGTGGCTCATCTTGGCTAGAAAGGACCAAGCCAGAGAGTTATTTTGGCTTGTTGCAGCAATTCCTTGGGGCGGTGCCGCATATCGAGGCGATGAAGCGGTCGGCATGCATAGAGGGTGCACGGATGGCTCTTGCCCGTGTTAAGACATACTGGGCGGAGATGGATGCCACCGCTGTTGCATCCCGGGGTTCGGACAAAAGCCGATTACCCGCCGAGCACTATTTTGAGGAAGTCCTGCAGGGCGCTCGTTTAATAGAGTCGCAGTGCTCGAAAGATGTTATGTTCAAATGACGTGTATGATTTGTGAGATCATGTTTATAATGTAACAGCTTTTTATGCTTGTGCGTTCAAGTATTGAACTATCTCATGTGTGGCCGTATATGTATGTACAACCTGAAAGATGGCAGTCTTTGGCTTCAGCCCCCACGCACATGGTGCGGGGGTGTTTGCAAAAGAAAAGCGCTTTTTCACACTTAATCCAATGTCTTCATCCTGAGAAGGAGGTGATAGAATAGCAAACTAGGCAATCGGACTATAATGCTTTATCACCTTCACTTAGCCATAGGAGCTCGAAGGTGGGGCTACGATATAGCCTCTAGAGGCACCGCGCTCTCCGAACTCGGCGCGTGTATGTGCCTGACCGGGAAGCGGTCCTTCGTCAAAGCGGGGGAATTCTAAACTTTCCAGTAGTCGATCGAGTGGTTGACCATTCTCTCGCTATATCATGACAGTCAGTTTTCGGCTTTCTCTACTGAGGTGCTCGCCCGGCCGAACCGGGGCACAATCGCAGTAGTTCTCCTGGTGCCGCGTTAGCCGATGGAGCGGAACATAAGGCAGCAAAACACAAGAGCCGGGCAAACCCAACATTTGGTCAAAGACATGATTCGGAGCTGATGCATATAAGGCCTAACTCGAGACGCCGAACACTCCCTAAGGTATTCGGTCTTTATGATACCGGGCAGAACAATGCCCTAAGCCCCTAGTGTCCAGGTACGGGCGAGAACTTCTGACGCGGCCGATGCCAAAACGCCAGCCTCCCCCTCAGTTATGGTAGGAAACCGGGGGATGTGTATCAACAAGAGACAGTAAGAAAGGTTTACACAGGGTCTTAATCTGAAAAGAATCCTTGCGACGGGTCCCTGCTGCACGTCTCCGCCTGTGTCTCTGTTGTGCTGTATCCTGGACGGGTGTAGCACGTGCTTCATCTGTAAAAGAGAAGAACTTAGTTTGGAAAAAATATCGTGTAAAAGATGTATTTAAAATAAAGTATGATAAAGTTGAGCTTTATTGGCTCTCAGTGTTTATACGTGCAGCCCCTTGTAAAGAGGTATGAGGCTGGGAAGCGCCTTGTTTATTTATGCCGGACTCGCCTAACCGTGTCCGAGGTCTGAATGACCTGTTTTTAGGGGCTTTGACCAGCAAGGTCGGATTAGTGTGCGGCTGTCAAAGCAGTCTCACGTTTTCCGTGGTCTAGGAACACTGAGAGTTACCCTTTACTGAGATTACGCCGCGTGGACCGGGCATTTTAAGCGTAAGAGACGCGTAATGCGGTATTGCGTTAAAGCGGGCGAAAGCTTCGCGTCCCAGTAGTGCTTGATGGCTACTTTTGAATGGGGCGATGTGGAAAATGAGCTTTTCGCGACGGAGGTTGTCGGATGAACCGAACACGACCTCTAGTAGTGCAGAGCCTGTACAATTGGCGTAAAGGCCAGGCGTCACTCCTTTGAAGGAAGTGCTGCTATGGTGAATTTTGGTAGGGTCTATCCCCATTCTGCGAATGGTGTCCTGGTATAGCAGGTTTATATCGCTGCCGCCATCCATTAGGACTTGCGTGAATTGCAGTCCATCATTTATGAGATCCAGTACCAAAGCAGTCCCTCCTGCGTTTCAAACACTTCTGGAGTAATCCTGATGGTCGAAAGTAATTGGTTTAAACATCCAATTTTGGGACTCTGCTGGGGTGGACCGTGCGGCGCGTGTTTTAGCAGGTGCCGCACTATTTTTCCTTGTTATCACATGAAGTGAGTTCACTGTTTTGACTTCTAGTGGGAAAGTCTTCTGTTTTCCGGCGTGCTGCTAGTGGGAAAGATGTTCGGGTCCAGCTGTACAGGCTCAATCACACTGGAAGTGGTCTTCGGATTCCCGGATAATTTCCGGAGCGAAGAATTGATCTTCGACATTGTCCCCTTCCGCAGTGGCTATAACGCACTACTCGGACGAACCGCATTTGCTCGATTCAACGCGGTGCCATACTATGCTTATCTCAAGCTAAAAATGCCCGGTCCACAGGGCATCATGACAGTCAATGGAAACACGAAACGGTCCCTCCATACTTAGGAGCACACCGCTGCCCTCGCGGCAGAAGCACAGAGCGGCCTCTTTTGAGCAAACCTCAATTCAACGGTTAAGCTCCCAGATACTGTCAAAAGAGTCTGAACTACCCTACAGCAGGATAGTCTGGCTCGTCAAGAGGTGGATTAGCAATTCGGCCTTCGTTCCAACCCCGACCAAATGGTGGTGTTCGTGCCGCGCGTACATAATTACGCACTTAAAATACCATGGGGATAGGCGGAGGCATAGCTAAGTTGTGTTCCACAATGCAGCTAAACCGCTCCTGGACACATGTCACTTTATATTTTCTTTTTTCTCTTTAAGGTCACTTTTTGTCTAGGCCGTTACTGGCGACCTGACGGCTGAACTTATCAAACGACGGATATACCAAGGAGGGAATTAGCTCGAACGCGCGAGGGAATCTCTAGATATTCTTCTCGGTGATCATTCTACCTGTCTCTGGATCCGCACGCAGCTCCCCCTGGCCTCAGCAGGTTCTGAAGTCACATTGTTTATTGCACTACTTGTACTTGTACGCTTTGATGTATCATTAAATTACAATGAAAATAATTTGCGGCTCTGTTTCTCTTGATGTTTCATTTTTTGATATATTTTTGTCAAATTACAACCATACACTCTGGTACGACTTAATCTGCCAGGGCCTTCATTGTACCCCATAACACGGCAACAAAGTCCGAACACCTTTACGGTTGTTCAGCACCCCGAACTTATAGCATTATATGCATCAGCTCCGAATCATGTCTTTGGTCAATAGTTGGGTTGCCCGGCTCATGTGCTTGCTACCCTACGTTCCGCTATATCGGCTAGGGTAGTAAAGGGAGAACTACTGCGATAGTGTCCCGGTTCTTCCGGACGAGCACCTCAGTAGAGAAAGCCGAAAACTGACTGTCATGACGCGGCGAGACCTGTTCAGCTGTTCGAGAGGTCAAAAAATCTTTAGCTATATCTGATGCATCGTGCGACGAATCATTTTTTTATCTGATTAGGTGTTTACAAAACCCCAAGTTCAGACTTCCGAACACTAGGGGTTGCTCCTACATTTTATTGTCAAACTCCTATGGCTAATGAGGGTGATAAAGCCTTATAGTATGATTGCCTAGTTCGTTGCGCTAAACACCTCCTTCAAGGACCAAAATTTGGAGTAAGGAGTGTTTAGATTTATCCCGAACACCCTCGTACTTCCTACATGGGGGCAGAAGCCGACAACTGGCCAACTCTCAGACTTAATATAAAAAGACAGCCGCACAGAAGGTAAAAAATTCGAATAACAAGCATTGTATTACATAACGACCTTGTTCCATATTACAACACAGGATAACATGAATGTATTCATGGGAATATAATATCCTTGGCACATTTCTCCAGCACAAGGCGAGATCCCTCCAAGACATTGTCATAGTACATCTCGGGCTTGCGGTGTTCCTTACTTGCGGGTGGTCCTTCAGTCATAAGCTTCGCGGAATCCATCTTCGCCCAGTGCACCTTAGCACGGGCGAAGGCCATCCGACCACCTTCGATGCAGACCGACCGCTAGATGGAGACAAGCCGAGGGCAGGCACTAACCAGCCGCTTCACAAGTCCGAAATAGCTGCTAGGAATAGCTTCGGCGGGCCTGATACGTCTCCAACGTATCTATAATTTTTGATTGTTTCATGCTATTTTATTATCTGTTTTGAATGATTATGGGCTTTATTATACACTTTTATATTACTTTTGGGACTAACCTATTAACCGGAGGCCTAGCCCATATTGTTGTTTTACTGCATGTTTCAGTATTTCGAAGAAAAGGAATATCAAATGGAGTCCAAACGGAATGAAACCTTCGGCAGCGTGATTTTTTGGAAGAATATGATCCTGGAGACTTGGAGTTCACGTCAGAAGATCCTCGCGGAGGCCAGGAGATAGGAGGGCGTGCCCACCCCCTGGGTGCGCCCCCTGTCTTGTGGGCCCCTCGAGCACCCCCCGACCGACTTCTTTCGCCTATAAAAGCCCACGTACCCTAAAAACACCGACAACGAAGATAGATCGGGAGTTCCACCGCCGCAAGCCTCTGTAGCCACAAAAAACCTCTCGGGAGCCCGTTCCGGCACCCTGCTGGAGGGGGGATCCCTCACCGGTGGCCATCTTCATTGAGTGAGTCCTGGATTAGGGGGTGTCCGGATAGCCGAACTATTATCATCGGCCGGACTCCAAGACTATGAAGATACAAGATTGAAGACTTCGTCCCGTGTCCAGATGGGACTTTCCTTGGCGTGGAAGGCAAGCTTGGCGATACGGTATGTAGATCTCCTACCATTGTAACCGACTCTGTGTAACCCTAGCCCTCTCCGGTGTCTATATAAACCGGATGGCTTTAGTCCGTAGGACGAACAACAATCATACCATAGGCTAGCTTCTAGGGTTTAGCCTCCTTGATCTCGTGGTAGATCTACTCTTGTAACACACATTATCAATATTAATCAAGCAGGACGTAGGGTTTTACCTCCATCAAGAGGGCCCGAACATAGGTAAAACTCGTGTCCCTTGTCTCCTGTTACCATCTGCCTAGACGCACAGTTCGGGACCCCCTACCCGAGATCCGCCGGTTTTGACACCGACATTGGTGCTTTCATTGAGAGTTCCTCTGTGCCGTGGCAATCAGGAAGGATGCCTTTTCCCGTCTTTAAAGATGGCACCGTCGTCAAGGGAGCTTTGGCCGCCAGCCAAACTATCCAGCTAGGTGGTTTTCTTATGACCGCCTGTTCGGCCACCGCCCCGACGATGACCTCTCAGGACATCAAAAGCGATCTTCACGTCAGCTCGGAATTCACCGAGCAGCTAGATCCGATTGAGCTCTCCTCCGTAAAAGAGCTCTTGGATCGCATCGCCGCCCTGGGAGTCGCTACAAACTATGATCAGATTGGTCTTAAAACCGATCTGAGAGAAATTTACTCTCCCCAGGCTACCCACCACGTTGTTGTGGTAGAGGAACAATGTGGCGATTCTTCTTCTATGTTAAAAACTAGCTATGTACGGATTCCCGATCCCTCCATGCCGGATTTCCGGGGAGGGACGGACATCAATCAAATACTGAACCTAAAGTCAGGCATCGGACTAGATTTGTCGGAAAACATCCAGCAAACCAAGCTTCCAAATCCGGAAACTTCTTGGCCTTTGAGCCTCAGATCAGGCGGGGTTCCAAATTTAATTCCACCCGCCCACCCAAACATAAGCGATTTATCTCAAATACGATGAGAGCCCGATGAAGCAGTACATCATTACTGGGCCAGATTCCTCCTGGTTATGAACAGGATAAAGAACTACCGTGAAGAAAGCGCGATTTCAATTTTCTGCAACAATTGCACGGACAAGGGAATCATGAATGCCGTAAGTCATCGCGAAGTTACACGCTTCGCCGACCTAGCAACCATTGTACAAAAATACTGTGCGATGGAGAGTTCCTAGAAAACCAAAACTAGGTTTTGGGACAATCCGGCCCTGAATACAACCCCAGTCCGAAATAAAAGGGTGTGTCATACTCAAGCACCTGGGTTAAAAACCAAAAAGCAAAAAAACCCCTAAAGGGCACGGAACCGTACTGGAGGGATGGCTCAACGGACCCTGCAAAATCCACAGTACGGAGGGCGCCACTCCAACACATAGCCTTCGAGCATGTTGGATACTACGGCAGGTGGCCAAAAGTGGCGAAGGCTTTCTAGCCCGGGGCAACCAGCCTAGCAGTACCAGTACGGTATTAACAGTCTTCGAGACTTTCGCATCAAATAACATGCGGAAGAGAACAATCCGCAACCTCGCCGAAGTCTACCAAGTAGCAACAACAAATCCATGGAGCGACACGGCTATCACCTTCAATGCCAGCGATGAACCTAAATTCTGAATAGCTCGAGCACCAGCCGCATTGGTCCTCAGTCCGATAGTGGACGGCTTTTGTCTTACCAAGGTACTCATGGATGGCGGCAGCGGATTAGATCTCATCTACGAGGAAACCCTTCAAAAAATGGAAATTGACTAGAGCCGCATTGAGCGAAGCAGCACAACCTTCAGGGGAATAATCCCTAGTCGAGAAGTACGCTGCACAGGAAATATCACACTAGACGTAGTGTTCGGCTCGCCGGACAACTACAGGTCCGAAGAGGTCACGTTCCAAGTGGCCCCACTCTGCAAGGGATATCACGCCTTGTTAGGGCGAGAGGCATTCACAATCTTCCAAGCTATACCCCATTGCGGGTACATGAAGCTCAAAATGCCCGGGCCCAATGGAATAATCACTCTCATCAGTGATCCAGATATAGCACTCCGCGCTGAAAATAAGACAGCCGCACTGGCCCTAGAGGCATTATCCGAAGCCCTAGCGGCAAAAGAACTCACTGCGCTGCGCTCCATGGTGGATAGGGATGATGTGATACTCGATAAGAGGTCTAGGTCCACCTCTTTTAAACCAGCAGACGAAATAGTCAAATTCCAGGTCCATCCAACGGACCCCACAAAGACGGCCTCCATTGGGGCACAATTAAATCCTGATGTAGAAGCCGCACTACGAGAATTCCTTCGGGAAAATTGGGACATTTTTGCCTGGCACCCTTTAGACATGCCAGGAATCCCACGCAGGCTGGCAGAGCACAGCCTAAATATCCTAAAAGGATTTAAGCTAGTCAAACAGGCTCTTCGGCGGTTTTCCGAACCCAAAAGACAGGCAATGGGAGAGGAGCTAGCCAAGCTCTTAGAAGACGGATTCATCAGAGATATAAAACATCCGGACTGGCTAGCCAACCTGGTAATGGTACCCAAAAAGGACAAATCCTGGCGCCTTTGTGTCGATTTCAAAGACCTTAACAAGGCCTGTCCAAAGGACCCTTTCCCTCTCCCTCGCATCGACCAAATCATCGATGCTACCGCAGGGCACGATTCATTGTGCTTCCTCGATGCATACTCCGGATACCATCAAATAAAGATGGCGGAAAAAGACCAGGCCGCAACGGCATTTATTACTCCATACGGACCACTCTTCTTCAACACAATGCCCTTCTGTCACACCCTAGCTAGTCATGCATCAGAGTGTGTGCATCATGTTTAAAATTCCTTTTAATTCTGAAATGGGGATTTGTGAAACCCTCAGAATCATTTTGAAAATGACCCAAATAAAAATTTCTCCAAAAGGGTCCAAGAAAATGCTCATGTTGCTCTCTGAAAATATTGGACAGAGATAAAAATCAAAACAATATTTTTAGGAGCTCATGGATATTTATTTTGGCCATTTGGATTAATTCGATAAATATTTGCATTGGAAATATATTTCTATATATATGAAATATGGTCCAAAATATTATGCCATTTATAAAGGAGCTCTGGAATAATATATCTAGCTCCTGCAAAAATTGGCATAAGATAATAAAATGATTTAATATTTTAATTAAATCAAAACAAATGTCAGAAATTAGAAAACATAAATAAAAGAGGGAAACCTTACCTGGGCTTCTTACCTGGCGCCTCTGGCCCAGCAAGCCAGCCCAGCCCACCACCGCCGTCGTCCTCCTGGCGCCAGTCGGCCAGGCGTGTGGCTGGCGCGCGCGCACGGGCGGAGCGCCACGCCACCAGCTCGCCTGCCTGCCTACCCCGCCAGCGCGACGCCGCGACGCTTCTTCTCGGTGCCGCCCCGATCCCCTGGCCTTATCCCCCCTCTCTCCCGTGCTTCTCCCCCTGCTCTCTCTCTCTCTCACCGGACGCACTGCCACCGCCGCAGCTCGCCACCGACGCGCTCCCCGCCGTCCCCTCGCCCCTCCGTAGAGTCCCCGAGCTCCGCCGCGAACCCCTCTCCCTCCTCACCGAGCAAGCAACCCGGGCGAGCTTCGCTTCGTCGCAATCGCCGTCGTCTTCAAGCTCCGGCCGACGAGATCGCCGTCGTCGCTCCGGCTGCCCCAAGCCTTCC
>NC_041393.1:770859031-770859495 GCF_002162155.2 Triticum dicoccoides | reverse complement strand
CTTCTTCTCGGTGCCGCCCCGATCCCCTGGCCTTATCCCCCCTCTCTCCCGTGCTTCTCCCCCTGCTCTCTCTCTCTCTCACCCGAGAACCACCGCCGCCGCCGACGGGCATCACCGTAGCCACCGCCGTCCCCTCGCCCCTCCGTAGAGTCCCCGAGCTCCGCCGCGAACCCCTCTCCCTCCTCACCGAGCAAGCAACCCGGGCGAGCTTCGCTTCGTCGCAATCGCCGTCGTCTTCAAGCTCCGGCCGACGAGATCGCCGTCGTCGCTCCGGCTGCCCCAAGCCTTCCCCGAGCTCGCTGACGACGCCGTTGGATCCGCGGTGAGCTACGCCACCGTTTCCTTCTCTTCTCCCTTTCGTTTCCGCGCCGTAGCACCATTCCCCACCACGGCCGAAGCCTCTCGCCGCCGTCCATGTCGCCGTCGCCGTCTCGGCCCGCCTCCGCCCAAACCGAGCATCCCAT
>NC_041393.1:770849012-770859021 GCF_002162155.2 Triticum dicoccoides | reverse complement strand
CACGGCCGAAGCCGCTCGCCGCCGTCCATGTCGCCGTCGCCGTCTCGGCCCGCCTCCGCCCAAACCGAGCATCCCTTCGCGCTCCCAGTGCCACGAGGGTGCCGCCGAGCCCCTCAGGTGGCCTCCCCGTGCCCCGCAGCCCATTTCCGCTCGAAGCCGAACTCCGGCCGCCGCCCCGAGCTTCGCTCTGGCGAGCTCCGGCATCCCCGCGGCTTCCCGTCTGCTCCCCTGGATGCGGACGAGCCCGGGCTACACCCCGGTGCTCTCAGACGCCGTCCCCGTGGCCTGTGGCGCGGACTCCGCCGCGTCCAGAGGTCGCCGGCGGCGAGCCCCGTCGCCTGAGCCCTGCCATGTGGGCCCGACCCGTCAGGTGATTAGCTTAGTGCTAATCACCGCTTAATTAACCCCCCCTGACACTGACAGTGGGCCCCAGCGCCACTAATTCTTAATTAGGATTAAACTAACCTCTGTTAAACCCCCCTGTCACTGACGTGTGGACCCCACACGTCAGGTTTGACCCCAGCCAGCCGCAGTTGACCGCTGATGTCATGCTGACGTCATGCTGGCGCAATATATATATTTCTGGATTTAATTAAATCAGGAAATTCCAGAATATAATTTAAACTTCAAAAATTCATAACTTTTATTCTGTAACTCCAAATCAGACAAATTATATATGAAAAATGATCAGAAAAATCCAATCTATCCATCTTTACCATTTTCATGCGTGACTAAACAAGTTAACTTGATGTTTAATGCAGAACAAGGAAAAGCACTTTAAAAAGCCATGTGTTGAGTTTGAAATTTGAATCTTTGATTCAAATTGGTTCAAACCCTTCTGGTTTTAGTTGCATTAGCCCAACACACTCATATTGCCATGTTTCATGCATGCATCATATTGTTGCACATTGTTTGGTGATGGTTGTGTATCGGTGTCCTTTGCGACAGGTTCTGCCTCTGAGGAGTACCGTGATTACCCTAACGAAGAACCGTATCAGTGCATCGAACCATCAGGCAAGCAACCAACCATTTGATCATATCGATACAATCCCATGTTCTCGCTCCTGCTCTCTTTTACTGCATTAAGACAACGCGATTCAAACTGCTGTGTGCTACGGTAGTTGAACCCATTTCCTCTGCATGACCTGTCATTGCCACAGTAACTAGATGAAACCCACTAGCATGTGTAGGAGTTGATTGAGCCATATGTATGTGTTGTTCCTACCTTGCTATGCCTGCTATGCTTAGAGTCGTGTCAGGTCTGGTTCATCTGGGTGATGGGCTAGAGTGAAATGATTATGTCGGTAATGAGAGTGGTGTGGTGAACACGATTTGGTAAAGGTATCGATGAGAGGCCATGTAGGAGTACATGGTGGGTTGTTTCATTGAAGCCGACCTTAAGCACTGAGATCTGTATGTGTGATTTAAGATTCAGCTACTACCATGCATTGGGCCCGAAACCAATGGACCCTCTCGACTTCTTAGTCACCCTAGTTCTCTGTCCAGGAGTTGCAAGTAGTTTCTGGTGTTTGTAGTATACTGGAGGCCGTGGACAGCGCTGACCGTAGGGGTGGGCTGTGATGCGGTAGGTACGTGGCACGGTGTACCGAATACCTGTTAGGTATCTCGGGAACCCTGTTCACATCGTTTGGGGCTGTGAGCGATACCTCGGCCGGATCTCCTCATGGATGGAACCCGAATAGGGCAATAAACCTGGACTAGAGACTTAGGTGATTAGGTAGGTCGTGGCCGACACCCACGTTGGGCTTCCGCTTGAAGGTTGCCGAGTACATGTCGTGTAAACGACGGTAAGTGGTGAGAGCGTGTATGAAGAAGTACACCCCTGCAGGGTTATCATGATCTATTCGAATAGCCGCGTCCGCGGTAAAGGACTACTTGGTTGCCTATACAGTTCATAGACAAGTAAATGGAAACTACTAAAAGCCTCAAGATAAGTGTGAGTGCCGAGGATGGCTCTTCCGTAGGAAGACGTAGGCGGATCCTCGGTAGTGTATTGAAGTGGTGAGTAGTGGACTCGTGTGCGCAAAACCATTTCAAGTGGAAGTATCGTAGGATAGTCTAGCCAAGAGTCAAAGCTGGCTTGCTGCAATAACTCCACCAACCCTTCTTGACAATATGCATGTATGTAGGATCTGATGTAAGCCTTGCTGAGTACCTTTGTACTCATGTTGCTATAATTTGCATTTTTACAGAAGACGCTGCAACCCCTTCTGATGGGTTCTATGTAGACATTGACATCAACGAGTAGGCTAAAGGCCCAGATGGTGATCCTGAGCTTGTGAAGGACCATGTAGTATAGCTAGGCTTTCCAAGCCTCTTTTATTTTACTAGTTGTCTGTACTCCGACAAGTTACTTCCGCTGCTGGTTTGTATGACTGTATGACTTGAATGTTGGGTCGTGAGACCCGTTCCTCTGTGTATGTTATCTATGGCTCCCTGAGCCTTAAATAAAGTACTTGTGTCGTAGAGTCATGTTGTGATGCTTCGTTGTATTTGCACATATCGAGCATATTGTGTGTATGATTGAAATGCTTGGTATGTGTGGGATCTGACTATCTAGTTGTTTATCTTTAGTAGCCTCTCTTACCGGGAAATGTCTCCTAGTGTTACCGCTGAGCCATGGTAGCTTGCTACTGCTCTGTAACACTTAGGCTGGCCGGCATGTGTCCTTCTTCGTTCCTGTGTCTGTCCCTTCGGGGAAATGTCACGCATTGAGTACCGGAGTCCTGTTAGCCCGCTACAGCCCGGTTTACCAGAGTCCTGCTAGCCCAGTGCTACAGCCCGGACCCACTTGCTGATGACCGACACGTTCGAAGCTGGGTCATGGATGCCTGTCCCTGTAAGTCTGGGCCACTTTGGGTTTACGACTAGTCATGTCAGCCCGGGCTCCTTATCATATGGATGCTAGCGACACTATCATATACGTGAGCCAAAAGGCGCAAACGGTCCCGGGCAAAGGTAAGGCGACACCCGTGGGGATACCGTGCGTGAGGCCGCAAAGTGATATGAGGTGTTACCGGCTAGATCGATGTGACATCGAGTCGGGGTCCTGACAGCGTTGGTATCAGAGCCGGACTGCCTGTAGGTTCTCCAAGCCAAACTGGTGGATGTTGAGTCTAGAAATTCTTTAGTTATATGTAGGGGAATTGTTTGTGGGTTGGAACGTAAGGCTCTTTTTACTCCTTTATCTAATGACATTCTGATCTGAGTCAGTCCATTCTTCCACCGGGGGTTAAGGAATTAGGATCTATTCTCTCTATCAGGATCACGTGTTACTAATCAGTAGTACCTTATAGGTTTGATGGATACAAGCCTAGTTCAATCCTATTACCACATTATGTTGCTAGGATGGACTCAGAACTTGATATGATGATGTTGAGTGTGTATGAAATTCTTTGTCAAATGTCTCAAAATCCTTCTTGAGCATTTACAGCTGTTATGCTGCCGAAATTTGCTAGAAATTCTAATGCTTCTGCATTATGATTGTGCTTTCAGATGGCCACTCGCGACCTCAATCAAGTGGTTCGCCTGACTCGATGCCTAGATGTACCCGGCCATACTGCCATGTTGGTCAGGGTAATGACTGAGGCTGGATACCGCTGGTATCCTGAGTACACGGTCGAAGAGCAATTCCGAGAATTTAATCAAAGCCAGAATCCCTGCACTGTCAGGATATTTCCATCTTATCCTGGATCCACCGAGCCCCTTCACTGCTCCTATGGACTCGGGGTTACTATTGAGATGGCTGTGCAGGACGCCGCCTACTCTATGATGACCATCATGCGAGTCAGGTCTGGTCTATTTCGGGACTCTGATTTCCGGTATATGCCAGGATCACTTCCGGGAGCACAAGGGTATCTCCAGGCTATCTATGCTGACCCCACTCAGGAGGATTCACGGACTCGCACCACTGCTGAGATGCTCGAGGATAAGGACCGTGAAAATCGGGCCTTAAGGTTAGAGCTCTTCAATACCCGTGCTGACTACTGGGCCACATTGACTCGGTTCGCACCGGCGGTTCAAGCTGGATATTCAGATATGCGCGATCTCTATCCTGTGAGATCTGCTCTGCCAGACGTGATGGGTTGGCGTGATGTAGGAGGCATCACCCCACCTCGCGGTCCCCGCAGGCCACCGTCTGTTGGTCCAAGGCCTCATCCTAGCCCCTATGGTCCACAAGCTCCGCGAGATCGTCTGTTTCCGGATGATCATGTTGAGCTTCCAGGCTATGGAGGTGACTTCTACGAGGACTACTACGGATCGGTCTGAGTGAGTGGTAGTATCACTAGTTCGCACTAGCTGTGTCGTCTATCGTCCCGCGTGACTCGTGGGATATGACCTAGTTTGTACTCTTTCCGGAGGTGTAGAAAAATAATGTATAGGAGCTTGGGATGCCTCCAATGAGATGTAATCCTCTTTTCACCGTAATAGTACTTTGTTTGGTCTTGTACTAAACCATGTATGGTGTGTATGACGATGGAATAAAGAAGCAGTTTCTGTATTTACCATGTCATACGGATGATCATCTTGCATTTCGAGTTATTCCTTACATTTTATATCCTATGTCGGAATTTTATCATCCTGACTAAATCATTGTCTTGTTTACCTAGGATGGTCAACACGCGCACTAACCCTGCTCCTCAAGAGCAGGCCGAAGGCAGTGAAGTCAGGGATGCAAATCTGCCTCATCCTCCTTCCCTAGCCGAGGTTATGATGGAAGCTGAGAGAAACAAGCGGGAGACCAACCGTTTGTTGGAGCGTATTGAACAGAACACGGCACACCATCAGAGGACTAACGTGGTGTCACTCAGTGATTTCATCAAATTACATCCACCCACGTTCCACCACTCCGTCGAGCCTCTCGACGCTGATGACTGGCTTCGCAGTATCTCTCACAAACTGCGTTCCGCGCTGGTAGCGGAGGCTGACAAGGTCACCTTTGCTGCATATCATCTTGAAGGCCCCGCCAGTCTATGGTGGGAGAATTATGGAGCTATGCGCCCAGCGGGCCATGTCACTACTTGGGCTGAATTCAGCGAGGCTTTCCGTGAACATCACATTCCGGAGGGTCTCATGGACCGTAAACGTGAGGACTTTTGCAGTTTCACTCAGGGCCGACTTTCTGTGGATGCTTACAGCAGGGAGTTTGGTAATCTCGCACGATATGCAACCGAGGAAGTGTCTACTGATGCCAAGAAGCAAGCAAGGTTCCGTAAGGGCCTTAGTCCTGAGCTTCGCCGTGACCTCCGTCTACATGAGTGCACATCTTTTCAGAAACTTGTCAACAAAGCCATCAGTGCTGAAACTGGTCAGACTGACTATGACGCAACACGCAAGCATGGCCGTGACATGGGTTCCTCATCCGGTGCTGGTCCTCAGAAGCGCCGCGTGTGGGTACCCAACACCGCCCTGCCACCCAGGTTCACACCGAGGCCATCTTTCCAGGCGCCTCGCCCTGTTCAAGAGTCTGCACCGGCCAAACCCTATGGGGGTCCAACCAACAATGCTCCTCCACGTACCAGTTCCGTGACTTGTTTCAAGTGTGGGGAATCTTGCCACTATATGCGTGAGTGTCCCCAGACCAACCCAAACCAGTCTGCTAAAGCTGTTGGTCGTGGCAAACCGACAGGGAAAGTGTTCCACGCCAAGCCGGTCACCGCCTCACGTGGCCATGTCAACTGTATCTCTGCCGAAGAAGCTCAAGAGGATCCCAACGTCGTTCTCGGTACGCTTCTTGTTAATTGCCACCCGGCATCTGTTCTTTTCGATACAGGAGCCTCTCATTCTTTTATATCCGAAAGTTATGCTCGTTTGCATAACGTCGCATTCGGTGATATGCCAACCTCTATGGTAATTCAAACTCCGGGATCCAAATGGCAAACTTCTAGAGTAAGCCATGGAAATGAAATCCAAGTCGACAGACTTGTTTTCCTCGCGTCTTTGATAGCCCTTAAATCTTCAGATATTAATATCATTCTGGGTATGGACTGGATGTCAGCTCATCATGCCCAAATTGATTGCTTCTCTAGGACTGTTCAACTCACCCATCCTTCGGGGAAGATAGTCAATGTCTTGACCCGAATAGCCAAGCGACAATTATATTCTCTTAACGCCAGCCCTTTTGCCAGACCTTGAGGACGTGCCGGTAGTCCGTGACTTCCCGGATGTCTTCCCAGAGGAATTGCCAGGTGTTCCACCTGACAGGGATGTTGAGTTCGTAATAGACCTCATCCCAGGAGCCGTTCCGATTGCTAGAAGACCTTATAAGATGGCACCACTAGAACTAGCCGAGCTTAAGAAACAACTCGATGAGTCCTTGAAAAAGAGTTTCATCCACCCTAGTTCATCTCCGTGGGCTTGCCCCGTCCTATTCGTCAAGAAGAAGGATGGTACGGACCGGATGGTTGTAGATTACCGACCTGTCAATTTGGTCACAATCAAGAACAAATATCCGCTTCCCAGGATCAACGACCTGTATGATCAGCTCGCTGGATCCTCAGTCTTCTCCAAGATGGATTTGAGGTTGGGCTACCATCAAATCAAAATCAGAAACGGGGACATTCCTAAAACGGCCTTTGTCACTCGTTATGGCCAATACGAGTACACCGTCATGTCCTTCGGTTTAACCAACGCTCCAGCCACCTTTTCTCGGTTAATGAACTCAATCTTCATGGAGTATTTGGATAAATTCTCGTGGTTTACCTCGATGATATACTCATCTACTCCAAGAACAAGGAGGAACATGCCGAACATCTAAGGCTAGTGTTGAAGAAACTTCGAGAGCACCGCCTTTATGCCAAGTTTTCCAAATGTGAATTTTGGTTGTCAGAAGTGACCTATCTGGGTCATCTAATATCTGGTAAAGGTATTGCTGTTAACCCTGAGCGAGTTCAAGCCGTCCTTAATTGGACTCCACCTGAATCGGTCAAGCAAGTTCGGAGTTTTCTGGGCTTAGCGAGCTATTGTCGTCGCTTTGTCGAGAACTTCTCCAAAGTTGCTAAACCTCTAACCGAACTCCTCAAGAAAGATAAGAAGTTCGAATGGACTCCACAATGTGAGCACAGCTTTCAGGAACTGAAAAGACGCCTGACTTCTGCTCCCGTACTGGTACCGCCAGACTTCTCCAAGGACTTTGTTATCTACTGCGACGCCTCGCGACAAGGACTAGGTTGCATTCTCATGCAAGATCGACACGTAATTGCCTACGCTTCACGGCAATTGCACCCACATGAGGAGAATTATCCTACTCATGATCTAGAGCTTGCAGCCGTAGTCTATGCACTTAAGACCTGGCGACATTACCTCCTGGGTAATCGTTGCGAAATATTCACTGATCACCAAAGTCTGAAGTACATTTTCACCCAACCGGATTTGAATCTCAGGCAAAGACGTTGGGTTGAGTTGATCACAGACTTCGACTTAGGAATAACCTACACCCCAGGGAAAGCCAACGTCATGGCTGATGCGCTAAGTCGTAAATCTTATTGTAACAACTTGATGTTACAACAAAGTCAACCGCTTCTCCATGAGGAATTTCGGAAGCTTAACCTTCACATTGTTCCTCAAGGTTTTCTTTCCACCTTGGTGGCAAAACCTACCCTTACGGATCAGATTATCAAAGCACAGAAGGTAGATCCGGGAATTTCCCGCATCAAGAGAAACATCCAGAAAGGAATTGCGAATTGCTTCTCCCTTAATGATCAAGGGGTCGTATACTTCGGGGATCGACTAGTGGTTCCCAAAGTGCGAAACCTGAGGCGATTGATCCTTAAGGAAGCTCATGAATCTCCTCTCACCATTCATCCCGGTAGTACTAAGATGTATCAGGACCTACGCCAGAGGTTCTGGTGGACTAGGATGAAGAGAGAGATTGCTCAGTATATTGCAAATTGCGACGTCTGTCGTCGTGTAAAAGCAGAGCACCAACGGCCTGCTGGCACCCTTCAACCCTTAGCTATTCCTAAATGGAAATGGGATAAAATTGGTATGGATTTCATTACCGGTTTTCCCAGAACCAAGAGAGGGAATAATGCTATCTTCGTCATTGTCGATCGTCTTTCCAAAGTAGCCCATTTCCTACCTGTTCGTGAGAGTATAATCGCTAGTCAGCTGGCAGACTTATACATCTCCCGAATAGTGTCCCTCCATGGTGTTCCTTTGGAAATTAACTCGGATCGAGGAAGTCTTTTCACCTCTCGATTTTGGGAAAGCTTCCAAAATGCTATGGGGACCCGTCTCTCCTTTAGCACCGCCTTCCACCCTCAGTCGAGTGGTCAAGTGGAACGCGTCAACCAGATTCTAGAAGACATGCTTCGAGCCTCTGTTATCTCATTCGGAATGGACTGGGAGAAGTGCCTTCCATTTGCCGAATTCGCTTACAACAACAGCTATCAATCTAGCTTGGGTAAAGCCCCTTTTGAAGTTCTCTATGGACGACGGTGTCGAACACCCCTTAATTGGTCAGAGACCGGGGAAAGACAATTCTTTGGCCCGGATATGATTCAGGAAGCAGAAGAACAAGTTCGTATCGTTCGTGAAAAGTTGAAAACAGCCCAATCTCGTCAAAAGAGTCAATATGACCGAAAACATAAGGCTATGACTTTCGAGGTTGACGAGAAGGCTTATCTTCGGGTCACCCCTCTGAAGGGAACCCATCGTTTCGGTATCAAAGGCAAATTGGCTCCTCGTTACATTGGACCTTTTCGCATTCTCGCCAAACGAGGAGAAGTTGCCTACCAGTTGGAACTACCTCCGCACCTCTCCAGAGTCGACGATGTCTTCCACGTTTCTCAACTCAGGCGTTGCTTCTCGGATCCTATCAGTGGAGTGGACCACGAAACGCTTGATCTCCAAGATAATCTTACATATCGAGAGTACCCCATTCGTATCCTCGATCAGGCCGAGCGTACCACTCGACGTCAGAACATCAAGTTTCTCAAAGTTCAATGGTCGCACCATTCTGAGGATGAAGCAACTTGGGAAAGGGAGGATCGTCTTCGACTCGAGTATCCCGCCTTCTTCCCGGAGGAACCCAAATCTCGGGACGAGATTCTTTTGAGTGGGGGTGAGTTGTCACACCCTAGCTAGTCATGCATCAGAGTGTGTGCATCATGTTTGAAATTCCTTTTAATTCTGAAATGGGGATTTGTGAAACCCTCAGAATCATTTTGAAAATGACCCAAATAAAAATTTCTCCAAAAGGGTCCAAGAAAATGCTCATGTTGCTCTCTGAAAATATTGGACAGAGATAAAAATCAAAACAATATTTTTAGGAGCTCATGGATATTTATTTTGGCCATTTGGATTAATTCGATAAATATTTGCATTGGAAATATATTTCTATATATATGAAATATGGTCCAAAATATTATGCCATTTATAAAGGAGCTCTGGAATAATATATCTAGCTCCTGCAAAAATTGGCATAAGATAATAAAATGATTTAATATTTTAATTAAATCAAAACAAATGTCAGAAATTAGAAAACAGAAATAAAAGAGGGAAACCTTACCTGGGCTTCTTACCTGGCGCCTCTGGCACAGCAAGCCAGCCCAGCCCACCACCGCCGTCGTCCTTCTGGCGCCAGTCGGCCAGGCGTGTGGCCGGCGCGCGCGCACGGGCGGAGCGCCACGCCACCAGCTCGCCTGCCTGCCTACCCCGCCAGCGCGACGCCGCGACGCTTCTTCTCGGTGCCGCCCCGATCCCCTGGCCTTATCCCCCCTCTCTCCCGTGCTTCTCCCCCTGCTCTCTCTCTCTCTCACCCGACGCACTGCCACCGCCGCAGCTCGCCACCGACGCGCTCCCCGCCGTCCCCTCGCCCCTCCGTAGAGTCCCCGAGCTCCGCCGTGAACCCCTCTCCCTCCTCACCGAGCAAGCAACCCGGGCGAGCTTCGCTTCGTCGCAATCGCCGTCGTCTTCAAGCTCCGGCCGACGAGATCGCCGTCGTCGCTCCGGCTGCCCCAAGCCTTCCCCGAGCTCGCTGACGACG
>NC_041393.1:770838747-770848676 GCF_002162155.2 Triticum dicoccoides | reverse complement strand
CATCTCGGCCCGCCTCCGCCCAAACCGAGCATCCCTTCACGCTCCCAGTGCCACGAGGGTGCCGCCGAGCCCCTCAGGTGGCCTCCCCGTGCCCCGCAGCCCATTTCCGCTCGAAGCCGAACTCCGGCCGCCTCCCCGAGCTTCGCTCCGGCAAGCTCCGGCATCCCCGCGGCTTCCCGTCTGCTCCCCTGGATGCGGACGAGCCCGGGCTACGCCCCGGTGCTCTTAGACGCCGTCCCCGTGGCCTGTGGCGCGGACTCCGCCGCGTCCAGAGGTCGCCGGCTGCGAGCCCCATCGCCTGAGCCCTGCCATGTGGGCCCGACCCGTCAGGTGATTAGCTTAGTGCTAATCACCGCTTAATTAACCCCCCCCTGACACTGACAGTGGGCCCCAGCGCCACTAATTCTTAATTAGGATTAAACTAACCTCTGTTAAACCCCCCTGTCACTGACGTGTGGACCCCACACGTCAGGTTTGACCCCAGCCAGCCGCAGTTGACTGCTGACGTCATGCTGACGTCATGCTGGCGCAATATATATATTTCTGGATTTAATTAAATCAGGAAATTCCAGAATATAATTTAAACTTCAAAAATTCATAACTTTTATTCTGTAACTCCAAATCAGACAAATTATATATGAAAAATGATCAGAAAAATCCAATCTATCCATCTGTACCATTTTCATGCATGACTAAACAAGTTAACTTGATGTTTAATGCAGAACAAGGAAAAGCACTTTAAAAAGCCATGTTTGAGTTTGAAATTTGAATCTTTGATTCAAATTGGTTCAAACCCTTCTGGTTTTAGTTGCATTAGCCCAACACACTCATATTGCCATGTTTCATGCATGCATCATATTGTTGCACATTGTTTGGTGATGGTTGTGTATCGGTGTCCTTTGCGACAGGTTCTGCCTCCGAGGAGTACCGTGATTACCCTAACGAAGAACCGTATCAGTGCATCGAACCATCAGGCAAGCAACCAACCATTTGATCATATCGATACAATCCCATGTTCTCGCTCCTGCTCTCTTTTACTGCATTAAGACAACGCGATTCAAACTGCTGTGTGCTACGGTAGTTGAACCCATTTCCTCTACATGACCTGTCATTGCCACAGTAACTAGATGAAACCCACTAGCATGTGTAGGAGTTGATTGAGCCATATGTATGTGTTGTTCCTACCTTGCTATGCCTGCTATGCTTAGAGTCGTGTCAGGTCTGGTTCATCTAGGTGATGGGCTAGAGTGAAATGATTATGTCGGTAATGAGAGTGGTGTGGTGAACACGATTTTGTAAAGGTATCGATGAGAGGCCATGTAGGAGTACATGGTGGGTTGTTTCATTGAAGCCGACCTTAAGCACTGAGATCTGTATGTGTGATTTAAGATTCAGCTACTACCATGCATTGGGCCCGAAACCAATGGACCCTCTCGACTTCTTAGTCACCCTAGTTCTCTGTCCAGGAGTTGCAAGTAGTTTCTGGTGTTTGTAGTATACTGGAGGCCGTGGACAGCGCTGACCGTAGGGGTGGGCTGTGATGCGGTAGGTACGTGGCACGGTGTACCGAATACCCGTTAGGTATCTCGGGAACCCTGTTCACATCGTTTGGGGCTGTGAGCGATACCTCGGCCGGATCTCCTCATGGATGGAACCCGAATAGGCGATAAACCTGGACTAGAGACTTAGGCGATTAGGTAGGTCGTGGCCGACACCCACGTTGGGCTTCCGCTTGAAGGTTGCCGAGTACATGTCGTGTAAACGATGGTAAGTGGTGAGAGCGTGTATGAAGAAGTACACCCCTGCAGGGTTATCATGATCTATTCGAATAGCCGCGTCCGCGGTAAAGGACTACTTGGTTGCCTATACAGTTCATAGACAAGTAAATGGAAACTACTAAAAGCCTCAAGATAAGTGTGAGTGCCGAGGATGGCTCTTCCGTAGGAAGACGGAGGCGGATCCTCGGTAGTGTATTAAAGTGGTGAGTAGTGGACTCGTGTGCGCAAAACCATTTCAAGTTGAAGTATCGTAGGATAGTCTAGCCAAGAGTCAAAGCTGGCTTGCTGCAATAACTCCACCAACCCTTCTTGACAATATGCATGTATGTAGGATCTGATGTAAGCCTTGCTGAGTACCTTTGTACTCATGTTGCTATAATTTACATTTTTACAGAAGACGCTGCAACCCCTTCTGATGGGTTCTATGTAGACATTGACATCAACGAGTAGGCTAAAGGCCCAGGTGGTGATCCTGAGCTTGTGAAGGACCATGTAGTATAGCTAGGCTTTCCAAGCCTCTTTTATTTTACTAGTTGTCTGTACTCAGACAAGTTACTTCCGCTGCTGGTTTGTATGACTGTATGACTTGAATGTCGGGTCGTGAAACCCGTTCCTCTGTGTATGTTATCTATGGCTCCCTGAGCCTTAAATAAAGTACTTGTGTCGTAGAGTCATGTTGTGATGCTTCGTTGTATTTGCACATATCGAGCATATTGTGTGTATGATTGAAATGCTTGGTATGTGTGGGATCTGACTATCTAGTTGTTTATCTTTAGTAGCCTCTCTTACCGGGAAATGTCTCCTAGTGTTACCGCTGAGCCATGGTAGCTTGCTACTGCTCTGGAACACTTAGGCTGGCCGGCATGTGTCCTTCTTCGTTCCTGTGTCTGTCCCTTCGGGGAAATGTCACGCATTGAGTACCGGAGTCCTGTTAGCCCGCTACAGCCCGGTTTACCAGAGTCCTGCTAGCCCAGTGCTACAGCCCGGACCCACTTGCTGATGACAGACACGTTCGAAGCTGGGTCATGGATGCCTGTCCCTGTAAGTCTGGGCCACTTTGGGTTTACGACTAGTCATGTCAGCCCGGGCTCCTTATCATATGGATGCTAGTGACACTATCATATACGTGAGCCAAAAGGCGCAAACGGTCCCGGGCAAAGGTAAGGCGACACCCGTGGGGATACCATGCGTGAGGCCGCAAAGTGATATGAGGTGTTACCGGCTAGATCGATGTGACATCGAGTCGGGGTCCTGACAGCGTTGGTATCAGAGCCGGACTGCCTGTAGGTTCTCCTAGCCAAACTGGTGGATGTTGAGTCTAGAAATTCTTTAGTTATATGTAGGGGAATTGTTTGTGGGTTGGAACGTAAGGCTCTTTTTACTCCTTTATCTAATGACATTCTGATCTGAGTCAGTCCATTCTTCCACCGGGGGTTAAGGAATTAGGATCTATTCTCTCTATCAGGATCACGTGTTACTAATCAGTAGTACCTTATAGGTTTGATGGATACAAGCCTAGTTCAATCCTATTACCACATTATGTTGCTAGGATGGACTCAGAACTTGATATGATGATGTTGAGTGTGTATGAAATTCTTTGTCAAATGTCTCAAAATCCTTCTTGAGCATTTACAGCTGTTATGCTGCCGAAATTTGCTAGAAATTCTAATGCCTCTGCATTATGATTGTGCTTTCAGATGGCCACTCGCGACCTCAATCAAGTGGTTTGCCTGACTCGATGCCTAGATGTAACCGGCCATACTGCCATGTTGGTCAGGGTAATGACTGAGGCTGGATACCGCTGGTATCCTGAGTACACGGTCGAAGAGCAATTCCGAGACTTTAATCAAAGCCAGTATCTCTGCACTGTCAGGATATTTCCATCTTATCCTGGATCCACCGAGCCCCTTCACTGCTCCTATGGACTCGGGGTTACTATTGAGATGGCTGTGCAGGACGCCGCCTACTCTATGATGACCATCATGCGAGTCAGGTCTGGTCTATTTCGGGACTCTGATTTCCGGTATATGCCAGGATCACTTCCGGGAGCACAAGGGTATCTCCAGGCTATCTATGCTGACCCCACTCAGGAGGATTCACGGACTCGCACCACTGCTGAGATGCTCGAGGATAAGGACCGTGAAAATCGGGCCTTAAGGTTAGAGCTCTTCAATACCCGTGCTGACCACTGGGCCACATTGACTCGGTTCGCACCGGCGGTGCAAGCTGGATATTCAGATATGCGTGATGTCTATCCTGTGAGATCTGCTCTGCCAGACGTGATGGGTTGGCGTGATGTAGGAGGCATCACCCCACCTCGCGGTCCCCGCAGGCCACCGTCTGTTGGTCCAAGGCCTCATCCTAGCCCCTATGGTCCACAAGCTCCGCGAGATCGTCTGTTTCCGGATGATCATGTTGAGCTTCCAGGCTATGGAGGTGACTTCTACGAGGACTACTACGGATCGGTCTGAGTGAGTGGTAGTATCACTAGTTCACACTAGATGTGTCGTCTATCGTCCCGCGTGACTCGGGGGATATGACCTAGTTTGTACTCTTTCCGGAGGTGTAGAAAAATAATGTATAGGAGCTTGGGATGCCTCCGATGAGATGTAATCCTCTTTTCACCGTAATAGTACTTTGTTTGTTCTTGTACTAAACCCTGTATGGTGTGTATGACAATGGAATAAAGAAGCAGTTTCTGTATTTACCATGTCATACGGATGATCATCTTGCATTTCGAGTTATTCCTTACATTTTATATCCTATGTCGGAATTTTATCATCCTGACTAAATCATTGTCTTGTTTACCTAGGATGGTCAACACGCGCACTAACCCTGCTCCTGAAGAGCAGGCCGAAGGCAGTGAAGTCAGGGATGCAAATCTGCCTCATCCTCCTTCCCTAGCCGAGGTTATGATGGAAGCTGAGAGAAACAAGCGGGAGACCAACCGTTTGTTGGAGCGTATTGAACAGAACACGGCACACAATCAGAGGACTAACGTGGTGTCACTCAGTGATTTCATCAAATTACATCCACCCACGTTCCACCACTCCGTCGAGCCTCTCGACGCTGATGACTGGCTTCGCAGTATCTCTCACAAACTGCGTTCCGCGCTGGTAGCGGAGGCTGACAAGGTCACCTTTGCTGCATATCATCTTGAAGGCCCCGCCAGTCTATGGTGGGAGAATTATGGAGCTATGCGCCCAGCGGGCCATGTCACTACTTGGGCTGAATTCAGCGAGGCTTTCTGTGAACATCACATTCCGGAGGGTCTCATGGACCGTAAACGTGAGGAATTTTGCAGTTTCACTCAGGGCCGACTTTCTGTGGATGCTTACAGCAGGGAGTTTGGTAATCTCGCACGATATGCAACCGAGGAAGTGTCTACTGATGCCAAGAAGCAAGCAAGGTTCCGTAAGGGCCTTAGTCCTGAGCTTCGCCGTGACCTCCGTCTGCATGAGTGCACATCTTTTCAGAAACTTGTCAACAAAGCCATCAGTGCTGAAACTGGTCAGACTGACTATGACGCAACACGCAAGCATGGCCGTGACATGGGTTCCTCATCCGGTGCTGGTCCTCAGAAGCGCCGCGTGTGGGTACCCAACACCGCCCTGCCACCCAGGTTCACACCGAGGCCATCTTTCCAGGCGCCTCGCCCTGTTCAAGAGTCTGCACCGGCCAAACCCTATGGGGGTCCAACCAACAATGCTCCTCCACGTACCAGTTCCGTGACTTGTTTCAAGTGTGGGGAATCTGGCCACTATATGCGTGAGTGTCCCCAGACCAACCCAAACCAGTCTGCTAAAGCTGTTGGTCGTGGCAAACCGACAGGGAAAGTGTTCCACGCCAAGCCGGTCACCGCCTCACGTGGCCATGTCAACTGTATCTCTGCCGAAGAAGCTCAAGAGGATCCCAACGTCGTTCTCGGTACGCTTCTTGTTAATTGCCACCCGGCATCTGTTCTTTTCGATACAGGAGCCTCTCATTCTTTTATATCCGAAAATTATGCTCGTTTGCATAACGTCGCATTCGGTGATATGCCAACCTCTATGGTAATTCAAACTCCGGGATCCAAATGGCAAACTTCTGGAGTAAGCCATGGAAATGAAATCCAAGTCGACAGACTTGTTTTCCTCGCGTCTTTGATAGCCCTTAAATCTTCAGATATTAATATCATTCTGGGTATGGACTGGATGTCAGCTCATCATGCCCAAATTGATTGCTTCTCTAGGACTGTTCAACTCACCCATCCTTCGGGGAAGATAGTCAATGTCTTGACCCGAATAGCCAAGCGACAATTATATTCTCTTAACGCCAGCCCTTTTGCCAGACCTTGAGGACGTGCCGGTAGTCCGTGACTTCCCGGATGTCTTCCCAGAGGAATTGCCAGGTGTTCCACCTGACAGGGATGTTGAGTTCGTAATAGACCTCATCCCAGGAACCGTTCCGATTGCTAGAAGACCTTATAAGATGGCACCACTAGAACTAGCCGAGCTTAAGAAACAACTCGATGAGTCCTTGAAAAAGGGTTTCATCCGCCCTAGTTCATCTCCGTGGGCTTGCCCCGTCCTATTCGTCAAGAAGAAGGATGGTACGGACCGGATGGTTGTAGATTACCGACCTGTCAATTTGGTCACAATCAAGAACAAATATCCGCTTCCCAGGATCAACGACCTGTATGATCAGCTTGCTGGATCCTCAGTCTTCTCCAAGATGGATTTGAGGTTGGGCTACCATCAAATCAAAATCAGAAACGGGGACATTCCTAAAACGGCCTTTGTCACTCGTTATGGCCAATACGAGTACACCGTCATGTCCTTCGGTTTAACCAACGCTCCAGCCACCTTTTCTCGGTTAATGAACTCAATCTTCATGGAGTATTTGGATAAATTCGTCGTGGTTTACCTCGATGATATAATCATCTACTCCAAGAACGAGGAGGAACATGCCGAACATCTAAGGCTAGTGTTGAAGAAACTTCGAGAGCACCGCCTTTATGCCAAGTTTTCCAAATGTGAATTTTGGTTGTCAGAAGTGACCTATCTGGGTCATGTAATATCTGGTAAAGGTATTGCTGTTAACCTTGAGCGAGTTCAAGCCGTCCTTAATTGGACTCCACCTGAATCGGTCAAGCAAGTTCGGAGTTTTCTGGGCTTAGCGAGCTATTGTCGTCGCTTTGTCGAGAACTTCTCCAAAGTTGCTAAACCTCTAACCGAACTCCTCAAGAAAGATAAGAAGTTCGAATGGACTCCACAATGTGAGCACAGCTTTCAGGAACTGAAAAGACGCCTGACTTCTGCTCCCGTACTGGTACCGCCAGACTTCTCCAAGGACTTTGTTATCTACTGCGACGCCTCGCGACAAGGACTAGGTTGCATTCTCATGCAAGATCGACACGTAATTGCCTACGCTTCACGGCAATTGCACCCACATGAGGAGAATTATCCTACTCATGATCTAGAGCTTGCAGCCGTAGTCTATGCACTTAAGACCTGGCCACATTACCTCCTGGGTAATCGTTGCGAAATATTCACTGATCACCAAAGTCTGAAGTACATTTTCACCCAACCGGATTTGAATCTCAGGCAAAGACGTTGGGTTGAGTTGATCACAGACTTCGACTTAGGAATAACCTACACCCCAGGGAAAGCCAACGTCATGGCTGATGCGCTAAGTCGTAAATCTTATTGTAACAACCTGATGTTACAACAAAGTCAACCGCTTCTCCATGAGGAATTTCGGAAGCTTAACCTTCACATTGTTCCTCAAGGTTTTCTTTCCACCTTGGTGGCAAAACCTACCCTTACGGATCAGATTATCAAAGCACAGAAGGTAGATCCGGGAATTTCCCGCATCAAGAGAAACATCCAGAAAGGAATTGCGAATTGCTTCTCCCTTAATGATCAAGGGGTCGTATACTTCGGGGATCGACTAGTGGTTCCCAAAGTGCGAAACCTGAGGAGATTGATCCTTAAGGAAGCTCATGAATCTCCTCTCACCATTCATCCCGGTAGTACTAAGATGTATCAGGACCTACGCCAGAGGTTCTGGTGGACTAGGATGAAGAGAGAGATTGCTCAGTATATTGCAAATTGCGACGTCTGTCGTCGTGTAAAAGCAGAGCACCAACGGCCTGCTGGCACCCTTCAACCCTTAGCTATTCCTGAATGGAAATGGGATAAAATTGGTATGGATTTCATTACCGGTTTTCCCAGGACCAAGAGAGGGAATAATGCTATCTTCGTCATTGTCGATCGTCTTTCCAAAGTAGCCCATTTCCTACCTGTTCGTGAGAGTATAACCGCTAGTCAGCTGGCAGACTTATACATCTCCCGAATAGTGTCCCTCCATGGTGTTCCTTTGGAAATTAACTCGGATCGAGGAAGTCTTTTCACCTCTCGATTTTGGGAAAGCTTCCAAAATGCTATGGGGACCCGTCTCTCCTTTAGCACCGCCTTCCACCCTCAGTCGAGTGGTCAAGTGGAACGCGTCAACCAGATTCTAGAAGACATGCTTCGAGCCTCTGTTATCTCATTCGGAATGGACTGGGAGAAGTGCCTTCCATTTGCCGAATTCGCTTACAACAACAGCTATCAATCTAGCTTGGGTAAAGCCCCTTGTGAAGTTCTCTATGGACGACGGTGTCGAACACCCCTTAACTGGTCAGAGACCGGGGAAAGACAATTCTTTGGCCCGGATATGATTCAGGAAGCAGAAGAACAAGTTCGTATCGTTCGTGAAAAGTTGAAAACAGCCCAATCTCGTCAAAAGAGTCAATATGACCGAAAACATAAGGCTATGACTTTCGAGGTTGACGAGAAGGCTTATCTTCGGGTCACCCCTCTGAAGGGAACCCATCGTTTCGGTATCAAAGGCAAATTGGCTCCTCGTTACATTGGACCTTTTCGCATTCTCGCCAAACGAGGAGAAGTTGCCTACCAGTTGGAACTACCTCCGCACCTCTCCAGAGTCGACGATGTCTTCCACGTTTCTCAACTCAGGCGTTGCTTCTCGGATCCTATCCGTGGAGTGGACCACGAAACGCTTGATCTCCAAGATAATCTTACATATCGAGAGTACCCCATTCGTATCCTCGATCAGGCCGAGCGTACCACTCGACGTCAGAACATCAAGTTTCTCAAAGTTCAATGGTCGCACCATTCTGAGGATGAAGCAACTTGGGAAAGGGAGGATCGTCTTCGACTCGAGTATCCCGCCTTCTTCCCGGAGGAACCCAAATCTCGGGACGAGATTCTTTTGAGTGGGGGTGAGTTGTCACACCCTAGCTAGTCATGCATCAGAGTGTGTGCATCATGTTTAAAATTCCTTTTAATTCTGAAATGGGGATTTGTGAAACCCTCAGAATCATTTTGAAAATGACCCAAATAAAAATTTCTCCAAAAGGGTCCAAGAAAATGCTCATGTTGCTCTCTGAAAATATTGGACAGAGATAAAAATCAAAACAATATTTTTAGGAGCTCATGGATATTTATTTTGGCCATTTGGATTAATTCGATAAATATTTGCATTGGAAATGTATTTCTATATATATGAAATATGGTCCAAAATATTATGCCATTTATAAAGGAGCTCTGGAATAATATATCTAGCTCCTGCAAAAATTGGCATAAGATAATAAAATGATTTAATATTTTAATTAAATCAAAACAAATGTCAGAAATTAGAAAACAGAAATAAAAGAGGGAAACCTTACCTGGGCTTCTTACCTGGCGCCTCTGGCCCAGCAAGCCAGCCCAGCCCACCACCGCCGTCGTCCTCCTGGCGCCAGTCGGCCAGGCGTGTGGCCGGCGCGCGCGCACGGGCGGAGCGCCACGCCACCAGCTCGCCTGCCTGCCTACCCCGCCAGCGCGACGCCGCGACGCTTCTTCTCGGTGCCGCCCCGATCCCCTGGCCTTATCCCCCCTCTCTCCCGTGCTTCTCCCCCTGCTCTCTCTCTCTCTCTCACCCGACGCACTGCCACCGCCGCAGCTCGCCACCGACGCGCTCCCCGCCGTCCCCTCGCCCCTCCGTAGAGTCCCCGAGCTCCGTCGCGAACCCCTCTCCCTCCTCACCGAGCAAGCAACCCGGGCGAGCTTCGCTTCGTCGCAATCGCCGTCGTCTTCAAGCTCCGGCCGACGAGATCGCCGTCGT